>NC_134488.1:68337397-68459897 GCF_040206685.1 Ascaphus truei | reverse complement strand
TAACACATGGTTTATCATAGCCGCTGTCCTATATCTTTTTTTTTATCTATCTATGTATATTTTTCCTATATACAAGAATGTGTATAAATAAAACTGTATATGTTACTATGTATACACACCCACACACACACATATTCTGTGATCATTATTATTGTGCTTTGACACATTTCAGGCAAAACTTTTTCCCGCTGCTGTAGAACACCACAATTCTGCACTGGACCTCATACAGCAAATACTATAACACAGAAAAGGAGAGAGGCTTTTTAAAAAAAATGTATTCCCTTTTTCTTTAAAAGACAGTGGAAAAGTAAACCTACACAGTAACAGTACTCTGGGTGTGTAAATAAAACAGTAGTGATACTCTTGGTATGAAAATAGACAAGTACTGATACTTGTACTGGGCGAACCAGTCCAAATCCGTTTCCTGAATCTTTCCGAATTTGCTCCGCGGCGTAAAATCTGCAGATGGATTGTTACGGTTTCCATCCGCGCGGGTGAATCCAAAGCTGCCATTGGCTACAATCCACTGATGGATTTTAACAATCCGTCCGCGGATTCCGCTGACGGATTTTAAGAAGCCAATTCACGGATTCAACAATCCGCATGCGATCCGCTGATTGTGTTCTTAAAATCCCTCCAAGGATTGCGGAATCCGCGGATGGATTGTCGGTGTTAAAAGAAAAATCCGCAAAAGGCGATTCGACATTTTTTGAGACTGATCCGCTGAAATCTGTGAGCCAAAGGAACAAGCCAATCAGCGGCGGATCCAAACCCATCCCAAAAATTCGCCCATCTGTGGACCTGGTACTCCAGGTATATAAATAGAAAAGCAGTGGTACCGGGTCCACAAATTATTTCGCAAAATATTTTACCAGGAAAAAATGCACAGAGAGTCACCTCTCATTTTCATGTCTGTCCTGGAATAAATATTGAAGTCGTGGTACGCTGTAATGCCGAACTACAGCCGTGCTGTAGGCAGCGAAAGCACCAAATATAGCATCCTGGATAAGAGTTTCCTTTGTGCTTCTGTAAGCACAGGGTCAGCGGTTTCTGCACATACACTCAGTGACTATAATTCATCCGTTCTGGCATCTGGCTGTAAGGGGAATGCAAAAAAAAAAAAAAAAAGCCATTCATAGGATTTTCAGACGTCTGAAATGGCCCTTTACAGTGCAGAGGAATGGGCGGCTAGAATAGGCGATTCAGGATTCACTGTAATAAGGTCTCTGGAGACTGTGTTTTTAGAGAAAGCCAACACCCCTAGTAAAATACAGGCTGAAAATGTTAAAGCAACGCTTGTGTCGATGCACCAATTATTATGAAACCCTTATTGCCTGCTCGGCTTAAGGCCCTCCTTGATTTGTGATTGCGTCTACACAGCGGGTGATGTGTCTTTAAAAAAATAAAATAATAACAAGTAGTAGTACTGCGGCAGATTCTTAAGAATTGTAAACATTGGTAGTAAAGCCCTTTAAACCTCATTTTACTTATACCCATTCAATTTGCAATGAGCTACAGGTCCCGCTGGTAAAGAAAGGGTTAAGGGGTTCCCTGCCAAACTCACTATCACAAAGTTTATTCTAAAAGCAGAAAGGCACTCGGTAATAATCTGTTTAAATATAATCTTCACTAACACGCTAAGTAAAATCTAAAGAAATGCTGCTTTCCCCCTTGGCTGCAATGAATTAGATTCTGCAGCAGGAAGCAACCTAAATCTATCAGGTGGGGGAAATGTCATCGTGTTTTTAGTGGCGTTTTCCAAAATGTTCCGCGTTTCATCTTAACATTTAATAGCTGCCAAGGTTAAGAAGCTCTCACTGCGTTAAACCGACATAAATCCTCCTTGAAATCTTTCTCTTTTTTTTTTTTTTAACGATTCGGAAAAGGCAAATATTAATCGTTTTGTGTTAGCTGTGCAGCAGTTTGTGTTTGGGGGCAAGGACAAAAAATGAACATAATACAAAGAGATAAAGCTATGCCTCTGTATCTATCTCCGTTTGTCGTTCTGTCTGTGTCAGTGTGTATGTATATCTAGATAGATAGGTGCGTGTGTGTGCGTGTGTTTGTATGGGCCGTAACATGCCATATGGCTTAGCACATTTTGTAAATCCGGTCCTACATCCTTTTTATTTTTGTAGAGCATCGCTTTTAAACCCCGTCACTGCCAGAAGGGCCTGCAGCTCAATGCAAAGCAAAGGGGTTCAACAAATTGTTGTAAAATTACATCTAAAGAGCTTTCCTAGAATGTGTAAGGCATTTTGGATTTCTTTGCCTGCCACAGTATCACTACGTTTAAAGATACTTTACCTGCCGCATAAGGCTGCGGCCACGCTGCCGCTGGTTGCGCTCATGCTTGAGAGCAGTGACGTCACCAACTCTCCAAGCATGAGTGCAAGTTGTCCTGCATAATTTTGCAAGCGCCAGCGGGGGGACGTGAATCGGGACTATTTCAGTGTGTAATGTGTGTGTTTGTGCGTGTGGCTGCGTGGCTGTGTGCTGTGTGCATTGACAGCTGCTGAGCGCGCTTATGTATGTATGTATGTATGTATGTATGTATGTATGTATGTATGAATATGTGTGTATATGTGTGCACAATATTAATAAATAATTTATTCTCACAGAATGTCTTTTTTTTTATTTTTAATACACACACACACACACACACACACACACACCTTCCCCAGTGACATACAAACACACAGTGACACACACACACACACACACACAGTACATTCCAAGCCTGTCGCTCACAGCAGCATGGACCGTACACACAAAAAGTGTGGGTCACGTGCACGAGCGCTCGCACAGGCACGCGCGCACGTGTGCGCGCCCACTTTATTACGGGCCTAAGGGGTCTTCAAGAAGTCACACTCTAGAGCCCTCCTCCTCCACCTAAAACTCAGATAATGCTAAAACATAAAGGGGTCTGTATACTAAAGTCTCCCGGCTTAAGAACCAGTGTAAAAATTTGCACTAGTTATCAAAAGGAGAAACTCCAATTACTTTCAATGGGATTCCTTCTATTTGATCAATATAGTGCTGTTTTTTGCACCAGTTTTTCAGCTGGGAGCAGCAGGATTTCCCCTTCTCCCAGAGCAGGGAGAAAGCAGGGCAGTTGCTAGGAGCTAGGCAGTTTCCTGTACCCTGATTGGTTACTGCTGGGTAGTGCAGCCAATCAGGAGGTGGTGTCAGGAGCCTGAGGGTGTGGCCAAGATGAAGGATGCAGCAGGGGCAGGAAGCAGGTGAGGCTATGTGTCTGTCAGTAATGTGTCATGTGTGTATTTGTTCTGTCCTGTTGTGTGTATTGTTTCTGACTGTCTCTGCTCTGTGTCTCCAGTGACTCTGTGACTATCTCTGCCCTGTGTCTCATGTGACCCATGTGACTCTGAGACTATCTCCTTTGACCCTCTGTGACTGACTGCCCTGTGACTGACCATCCGAGGACCCCCAGGGACCACATGTAGGCCCACGCACACCCTTGGGGACCACTCAAGGGCCCCCAGACACCCACAAACACCACTTGGAGGCCCACGGACACCCGTAGGAACCAGATGTTGAACCCCAGACACCCGCGGGGACCACCTGGGGACCCCCGCCGGCCTCTGGTATCAATCCTGTGTATACAAATATAAAATCTGGTTTTATGTGGGGGCACAGAGGGTGGGTGGGTTGTGTATTGGTGTTTAGTACATACAGGCAGTCCTCGGTTATCCATCGGAATCCGTTCTGGAAGTAGCGTTGGATAGTGAAACCGTTGTAAAGTGAGTCCCATGTTAATCAGTGGCGGTGAGCGTTGGATAACGCATTCAGTCGTCGAAAACGGTACTTAGGGTTGCATTGTAAAGCGTTGGATATCCCATTCGTTGTAAAGTGAAATGTTGGATAATGAGGACTACCTGTATTTTAATGTTTATTGGGGGCAGAGGGGGTGAGTGAAGGGCCAAGTACCTGCTTCACTCACCTCCACTGCCCTCAATAAAGCTGCTATTGTGCTTTAACGCCTTCATTGCCTTAGCGGCTATCCGCTAAGGTAATGAAGCTGCTTAATGTAATTTTTATTATTAGTGTGCGGGAACACTGGGTCTCCTGAGCTGAACCGCATTGATTTCAGCCTCGGGGACGTCCTGCTGCCCGAGTTACTTGCCCAGATCTGGGGTACCGGTATCTCATCCATTATTTAATTTTCCCAGTCACGTGGCGCGGACAAGTTAAAAATGGCGGCGATACCGGCACCTGATGTCCCATACCAGGGTCTGTAACTCGGGAACCAGGGGATCGCTGAGGCTAAAATCAAAGTGCTTCAGCTCAGGAGACTCCCTGCTCCTGCACATTATTAATAAAATAACATTAAAAGAGCTTTATTACCATAGCAGATAGCCGCTACGGTTACGTATGTATTACATTTTTAATTAGGTTTTTATTACTAGTGTATTGTAGCAGGGGGTCTCCGGAGCTGAACCACGTTGATTTGAGGTCCGGGGACCCCCTGCTTCCCGAGATACAGGGCCCGTTATGGGGTGCCGGTATCTCCTGTGCATTTAAATGTCCCGCGTCACGTGACCGTGAGAATAAAATGCATAGGAGATATCGGCACCCCATAAGGGGGCCTGTATCTCGGGAAGCAGGAGGTCCCCGGACCTGAAATCAAGGCGGTTCTGCTCCGGAGACACCCCTGCTAATCTACACTAATAATAAAATTCAAATTTAAAAAATAATTTGGGTGAAATTTGCGCAGAGAGAAAGAACTTGCCGGGTGAGCTCTTTTCAGAGGGGCAATCTTCACGTTGTTGGCTACTCGCCATTTTTGCAAATGTTGCTATCACTGGTATTCGGGGCTTTCTGCATACCGTGATAGCAACGCTGTCAAAAAGGACTATTTAAAAACCCTGGCAAATTTTATTATCTGCGCTTAGTGCATAGGCCCCTATGTATCTGTTTGTTCATCTTATTTTTCCCCTTCTCTCCCTGAACTCAGGCACCATAATTTCTGCATCTCCCCAATAATAGGAGACAAGCGACCATGCAGGACTTAAAGGAGCATTCCATGCATAAGTCTACATTTTTGTAATAGTTATAGAGCTTTAATTTATGGTCTTGGGACCCCCTGCTTCCCGAGATACATATTTTACCTCCTCATGTGCTGACGGTACTTCCTGGTTCTTAAAGCTCCCACAGCACACATGCCAAGAGGAAGCCGTGGTGCATGATGTTGCGGCTTAATCTTGGTCCACGTGCCGCGGGAGATTGAAACCTCCATTTTGTTTCCCCAATAGTGGATGGAACCCGGGGCACCTTAAGAGGTAAGTAGCTCAAGAACACAGGGGTGGGGGTTAAACTTTTCATGACATCTCTGCTGTAGCAAAGGATAAATCTGGCTTAGGTATCTAGTGTTGTTGTACCTAGCTGCATTCATGAGGTACCATGACAACAAACATAATGCTTAAGGAAGGGCTCTGATAGGACCCGCTATCCACATCATAGTCCTGAGGAAGGGGGAGGAGCACATAACGAAACGCGTTGAGCAAGGGAGCAGATCTGGCTGAACAGTGAGACCCGGTTGACGACTGAGGGGAGAGTGATATCATCCCCACACTCCAGGAACCGGACAGAGGGTGCTGCTTGATGCTGACATGCTGGTTATGACCCTGCATGGGAGGAGAGAAGCAAGTGCACATCGACCGCTGTACTGATAGACCAGACAGACCTCATACTTTACATTTGCGATTGGATACTTATCTTAATGTGAGAGCGCAATTTTAACCTTTCTTGTTTTAACCCATTAAATGAATTTATTACGCCGTAGAAGCATCTCTTGCGCTCTTTTCCTCTAGACATACTTACTTCAAGTGACTCGCAAGACCACTATCAAGAGCAGCAGCACTTCTTTCTTGGCAAACGGTCTTCCCTTAATCACCTACCAACATTGGACCTGTGTATATATACCATTTATTGTTGGGTATAGCTCTCATTAGCTGTACACTCATGGTAACCCATGTACCGTTGTTGGTATTCTAACCCAGGGGTGCGCAAACTTTTCTAGCTGGGCCCCCCTGCCTGGTCTCCTCCGTTGTCGCGCCCCCCCTCTTACCTCTGTCCGACGTCAAATGACACTGTTGGGTCTTGTGACATCACGTGACCCGCAGCGTCATTTGACATCACGTTACCATGGCAACTGTGACGTCACATGACCCCGCGGGGTTGCCATGGTCACGCGTCCTGAAGCCGGATGCATCTCGGTTAGTAGAGATTGCAGAGGCCTCGTGCGGTCCTCCGGCATTTAATTTAA
This sequence comes from Ascaphus truei, assembly GCF_040206685.1. Lineage (NCBI taxonomy): Eukaryota > Metazoa > Chordata > Amphibia > Anura > Ascaphidae > Ascaphus > Ascaphus truei. The sequence continues at coordinate 68,453,611 of NC_134488.1, read as the reverse complement.
ATGCCTTGGGGAAGAGCGCGGGACCTCTGCAACCCCCCCCCCCGAAAAAAAATCTTGTGCGCCCCCCAGTTTGCGCACTCCTGTTCTAACCTATACCGTATTAGTCATACTAGAGCTTTCCTTGATCTAATTAGCATGTCTTTGTCCCTATACACATGTATGTATGTACCTGTATTATCACAAGGGTGAAGACATTAAAATGGCCACCTATCGCAAAAACAAATGACCAGCGTTGGATGGGGATGGTACTCGACTGGATTCTAAGGGGAATTAAAAGACCAAAATAACGATCAAAAGTAAGACGGGAGGATGAAATCAGAAAAGGCTTGCAACAGCAGTACCTGGAAGATCATTGGGGAGGCCGTCATTCAGCAGTGGGTCCAGGGCTGAAAATGATTAATGATGATGATATAACACGCGCACACACCGTATATGATCAGCTGGAAAATCTTTTTGAATGCTGTGCTTATGCAAATAATGGATCTCTGAAGTTCCAATGTTACATCTTTACCTACTCAGTTTGTAAGAATTAGACTCAGTACAACTATTTTATCACACTTCAACCAACAATGACATACTGTTGTATAAAGTGTCCTACTTCTTGTGCTGTGGAAGGGACATTTGGCAGAAGGCCCAAAATACATGAAATTATTATTGTTTCTGCTAGAGCTGCAATTTAATTTAATTTCTCCTTCAACAGTACTGGGTTTCTCTGTTCAATACCTTAGCCGGGCTTTGTATAAATCTATTCTGCTCCTACCTGCTGCATATCAATATGCTATGGTATTTACTGTCAGTGGAGGAGACGGTAAAAGGGTGTGCTTTAGGGACCTGTCCTTCCTAGAACCCTATCTGAATGCAGGACATTGGTATGTTTATATGTAATTAAATGGGCAGTCTTGCCTAGTTCGAAAGTGAAAAAAAGTAGTGGTTCTATGTGGGGGATACAAGTTGTATTGTATTGTATTGTATGTCTTTATTTATATAGCGCCATAAATATACATAGCGCTTCACGGTAGTAATACATGTTGTAATCACATAAATAACAATATAAATAACAGGTCATGGGATTAAGTGCTTCAGACATAAGAGTAACATTAAGGAAGAGGAGTCACTGCTCCAAGGAGCTTACAATCTAATTGGTAGGTAGGAGAAGGTATAGAGACAGTAGGAGGTAATTCTAGTAAGTGTGTCTGCAGGGGGATAAGCTTTATGTATCATGTGTCCTGGATTATCCACAGTGCTATTCATATGCTCCTTTAAGCAAATGTGTCTTAAGGTGGGTCTTAAAGGTGGATAGAGAGGGTGCTAGTCGGGTATTGAGGGGAAGGTCATTCCAGAGGTGCGGGGCAGTTAGTGTGAGAGGTTTAAGGCGGTAGAGGGCTTTAGATACAAAGGGGGTAGAAAGAAGACATCCTTGAGAAGACCGCAAGAGTCGGGATGGTGCATACGAGAAATTAGGGCTGAGATGTAAGGAGGGGCAGAGGAGTGTAAAGCTTTAAAAGTGAGGAGAAGAATGGAGTGTGAGATGCGGGATTTGATAGGAAGCCAGGAGAGGGATTTCATGAGGGGAGATGCTGAGACAGATCTAGGAAAGAGTAGAGTGATTCTGGCAGCAGCGTTTAGGATAGATTGTAGGGGAGACAGGTTAGAGGCACGGAGGCCGGACAGCAAGTTAACCTGAGATACACTACTCTCACTCATAAAAGATGGGCGGTTCAGGGGTCGTGGAATCTGAATCCGATAGTCTGGGGCAGTGTTTTCCAACTTTTTTTGTTTGGAGGAACCGTTGAAGTATTTAGAAAAATCTTGGGGAACCCCTATCTGGCTGACACATAATAGGTTCAACAGGGGTCAGTCACACAATTTCACACCTCACGAGCCCCCTTATTTCCCACCCTCTACCCATGTATTTCTCTCCCATCCATCTCACTAACTCTCCCCCCTCCCGCCCAGGGCCGCCAACAGCGGGGGACAAAGGGCACTGGCGTCCCGGGCCCAGTGGGGCCCGGCCGGGCACCAGTTAATAAAAAAAAAAAACCCTTGGTGGCGCCAGGGTTCACTGTTGGCAGCACCGGAAGTAGGGTGGGTTAAGGCTTCCGGCGCGCCGGCGTGATAGGGAGGCCCGGCGCGCGCGGGAGCATCATTGGGAGACAGGTGCAGCGGGGCCGGCGGTAACTGCTGTTACCATCCGCCGGGCCCCTCGCAGCACTGCCTCCTCCTCCTTCCCCGCTGCAGGCAGTCACCGGGCCATCACGCTACCCCACCGCCCCCCCCCCCTCCCCACCGGGCCGTCCCGACATCCCCCCTCGCAGTATCGGGCCAGCACCGGCCCCACCCACGCATCACACACGTGGTGTGCCTTGCAGCAGGGCCGGCGGCAACCGCTGTGACCAGCCGCCAGGCACCCCGCTGTACCGCCACCCCCCGCAGTCGCCGGACACCCCCCGCAGCCGCCGGACACCCCCACGCAGCCGCCGGACACCCCCACGCAGCTATCGGACACCCCCCCCGCAGCCGCGGGACACCCCCGTACCGGCCTCCCCCTAGCATCGGCCCCCCGCAGCCACGGGACACCCCCGTACTGGCCTCCACATAGCATCGGCCCCCCACAGCATCGCCCCCCCCCCAGCACTGCCGCCACCACCGGCATGCTGTTCCCCCCCCTTGCAGGTAAGTCTGATATATATATATATGTATTGTGCTATTTGTTATATGGATTGGGGGGCTTGGGGTATTTGTTATATGGATTGGGGGGCTTGGGGTATTTGTTGTATGGATTGGGGGGCTTGGGGTATTTGTTATATGTATTGGAGATATATATATATATATATATATACATATATATACATATATATATATATATACATAGATAGGTTCCTTACCGAGTAGATCCAGGATCCCAAGATCACGAGGCAAGAAGGAGACAGCACACTCAAAGGTACAAAAAGCAGCGTGTATTCAGTAGAAAAACCGGCACATAAACCCGACGTTTCGGTCCTTGACACAGGACCTCACTCCCTTGAGAAAGGTCCTGTGTCAAGGACCGAAACGTCGGGTGTATGTGCCGGTTTTTCTACTGAATACACGCTGCTTTTTGTACCTTTGAGTGTGCTGTCTCCTTCTTGCCTCGTGATCTTGGGATCCTGGATCTACTCGGTAAGGAACCTATCTATACATTACCTGTATGGGACAAGCACCTTTTTACCACATATGTGTGTGCCATCTGTTTATTTATATATATATACTGCTGCGGCCAAGTTTATTCGAGCATTTGCCCGTTCTTGGCCGCAGCAGTAGCCTGGCGCGCGCCCGAGTGTGACGGGCGCGCTCCGAAGCAGCGGAAGAGCGCCCTCCGATCGGGGCGCTCTCCCTACCGCTACCGGGTCCGCCGGGTCCCCCGGAACCCCCTGCCGCCGTCCCGCAGATCGCGGGACACCAGGGCTCCCTCGGGGAGCCCTGGACGCGCGTGCAGGGGGTGCAGGCTCCCGAAGACGCGTGACCGCGCGTCTATGACGCGCGGCACGCCGAGGGGCAGCCACAAGCAAGCCGGGAAATATCCCGGCTTGCGGTACCGACCACACTGCAATAAAGTGTGTCGGTACTGTATATGCAAATACAACTGTATGCTCATCTGCATGTCTTAGACAGGTCTGCAACCCCACCTTTCCCCATCATCACCCAGCATACAGCACTTCCACTGCAGCAAGGGATTCTGGGAAATGACATGCAAATGAGCACACAGTGACACAGCGCCACCTATAATCTCCTTTGTATTAATGTATTTAACCCCTGCGTCTCACTCTTACTCCCTCTTTTCCTCACTCACTCCCTCCTGCCCCCTCTCTTCTCACTCACCCCTACCTTCCGTCAATTACCCCACTCTCTCTCTCAATCCACCCAACAAAATACATACCAAAAAAAAACACCCCCAAGGGGGGTCTGTGGTCCATAGGAGGACCCCCCTGAGACTGCTTCAAGGAGCCCCATGGTTCCACGGAACCCAGGTTGGGAATCACTGGTCTGGGGCTTTGACAGTTTGGTTTAGTCCTGACCGCGGCTGGGGTAAGGGACCAAATTTAAGGCAGAAACGAACTCCCAGTTCCCAAGATACTTACCGGTGAAGTTACTGGGGCTTATTCTGTAAGCTCCGATAGCGCTGAGCCATGCGATCTGCATGGAAAACCCCATTCAAGTCTCATGCAGTTCAACTCAGGAGGACCTCCCCCGTACCAATCCTGTCTATAATAAAAACAAAGGTTAGTTAGGGTGGATAAAGAGCAGTTGATGTGCAGACTTGGGGCGTTATTCAGTAACGTATGATAGCCAGAGTCTCTGCTACCGGCCAGAAAGCCACATTGAAGTCTAAGAATATGGCATTTTATAGAGTTTAGGCCCTGGGACTGAGAAGCACCTGTAGAACTTAAAAGTTTATTCTGCATCTGTCCTCTGTTTAATAAAGAAAGTTATGACTCACGTACACATCTGATGTTGAAGTTTGCCACATCACCAAGCTGCAGAGGTCGGTTAAACTGAGGGTAGAACACAGTGACGGAAGTAAAGCTGAGAAATACTGTGCAGGACACAGGAGCAAACAGTAAGCGATAAAGAGGATCAGAAACACCCTGCAGGACACAGGCAAGTGAACAACTGTGACTACTTCAAAAGAAATACACATACGATCGATCAATTCAGACTCCCACAACCCATGTGCTGAAAACTAAAGAAGGTGGTCTAACAAAATAGGACCATATTTCACTGCAGTTGGGTTTGATGAAAAGCCCGGTGCAACAACAATTGTCATCCTTTTGCATACTGTTGGGGATGAAGCCCTTGAAATATATAAAACCACAAGCATTGCACAATCTGATACAAAAGCAGTAACTGTTGATGAGGTTTTGCAAGCATACAAAGACTGTTTGAAAAACAAAATCCAGTCTTTGAGAGACATCAGTTCATGTGCATTTAATGAAAACCAGACGGGTTGATACATTTGTAACAGAAAGAAAGCAGAAAGCAGGATGCAAATTCAAATATCTTGCAGAGTATTAAGAAACAAAGTCATTTCCAGACAGCATCACAGACACACTTTAAAAGCATTATGTCACTGAAAAAGCGACAGTGTGGACATTTGCAGATCATATTAAATCACAAAGGCTCAAACCAAAGCCACGTGTAATGTCCCAGTTATGGACTGTGTCCATGCCATTAATTCAATCCCTGATATGGGACTGCATATGCAAATAGGGACGTTTAATAGACAAGCGGGTTGGGCAGGAGGCACAATGTGTACTAAGGCAGGGGTGCTTAACTCCAGTCCTCAAACCTCCCCAACCCCTACAGGTCAGGATTTCTGGATATAACAGCTTCAGCACAGGTGGCTCATGAGCCTCTGTAACTCACTTACCTGAATTCAGCCGGCTTCGGGCGATGGGTCGCCGTGGAGGGTCACATGACTTGATGTCACATGACCCCGCAGCGTCATTTGACACTGAATTAAAGGAAAGGGTGGGGTTGCTACACTGGGGGAAAGCAGGCAGGGGGTCGCAGCGCAGAAAGTTTGCGCACCCCTGGTTTAAAACACCAATTGCAAAGAGAAAAAATCAATATAAAAGGGTAAATGCTTTATTTGTAAACATGGTCAAACAAATCCATGTGAAAGCAGCACAACTTGAAATCTTATGTTTTTTAATCAAATCTGTAGAATTCGATAATAGTGACTGTGTTTTTTGTAATTATTATTATTATTATGATTATTCAACTCTTAATGCCATTTTTGATTATTTTTTAAAGCACCCTTTGATTTCTTTAGCAGGTTTTAGCCCTCCTCCCAAGCAGTGCAAGATCTTTGTAACACTTTTCTGTTTGGGATAATTAGTTGCAAATATTCCCAGCAGTTTGAGTTGCAAACTTAATAGATAATGTTAGCGTAGTAATATAAGGATACATTGTAGCTGCTGAGTCACACTGACTGAAATAGCCATTATGTTAGGCACACAGTCAGGATTTTTATAGATTTATAACAGGAGCACCAAACGATTGCCAGCTTAGGTAAGAATGTAGAATTATACACATGCTTTACATTTACAAAGAAGAGGAAACAAAGAGGAAAAAAGTTGGAAAGTAGTATTGCTGCTTGAAAGCAAGTTATAAGAAAAAAGACAATGGGCACCATGGTAGAGATGCTGCAGGGTAGAGGTAAACGGTATAGAAGTTGAGTTGAAGTTGGACATGGGTGCAGAAGCAAATATGATGAAACGCATACCATTCAAAGTAACGCCTAAGCCCCCAGACACTATATCTGTAGCCTATGGTGGCAGATAGTTCAAATCAGAAGGGACTGTCATGTTTTGAACAAGCAAAGATCTCAATATCTTTCTTTTTGTGAGAAATGCTTCCAATGTACCACTTCTGGGCAAAGATGCATGCAAACAACTTGATCTTGTCACAAAATAAGTGAGCGGAGTAAAAGGCTTCTATCTCAAAAGAAAGTTATACATGGCTGTCACAGAATAGTGTATACTATCACGGGCAAACTTAAGAGGACCATTGATCAGCTTGACAAAGAGTCAAAAGCAAAGTCGCCAATCCATCAGCTTGGGTCAGCAGTCTGGTGATAACTGAAACGTAAAACGGGACCTTAAGAGTGTGTGTAGACCCCAGAGACGTAAAGAAAGTTATTTTGAGACATCACTTTTCAATTTCCGCAACATAAGGTGTGCAATATGATCTGGCAGGGAAGAAACTGTTCACAATACTTGATGAAAAGATGGGTACTGGCAGATAAAACTGGACAGTGAGTCAGCTGACTTGTGTACTTTCAACACACTTCGTTTTATAGACTATTGTTTGGATAAAGTCAGCAAGTAATGTTCAAAAGAAGAAACCACAAAAGCTGTTGAGATATTGAGGGCGTTCACCTTTATGCTGGTGACATGATCATTGCAGCACTAAAAACAGTTATGGGCAGAGTACGCGTGCTGAATGTCACGTTCAACAAGGACAAGATGCAATACCAAGTGGAAAAAGTAAACTATATGGGAGGACGTTGTCACAACCGAGGGGCATAATGCCAGACCCTGCTAAGGTGGAATTACTGAGATGCCAACACCAACGGACAAGAAATGCGCCACATACCCGTAGATTGCTAGGGATAACCAGAAACCTGGCTCAATACATCCCAGAAGAAGCAGATATTGAGCTTTCAAATATTACGCACCATCAATATAGAAGTTGTGCTCTATGTTTAATAAAGAAAGTTATCATTAATTATAGGCGAAAGCAGTAAAATTCCGGGCATTACTGAAATCCCTGCTCTCTGATGGGTTACAATTCCGGGCATTATTCATTCAGTAATGCCCCGAACTCACCTTTCAGAGATGCAGGGGGAGCACGGCATCTCTGTTCCTCTCCTCTCACAGCACATGCAGGCTGTCTCTCACAGCACATGCAGGCTCTCTCTCACAGCACTTACAGGCTCTCTCTCACAGCACTTACAGGCTCTCTCTCACAGCTGCTAGTGCTGTCAGAAGCTGGTGGGTCCCAAATAGTAACTTTGTTACTTGCAACAAAGTAATATTTCTTCCACCACTTGTATAGCTTCTGCTAAGGTCATTTGTATCTGTTTTTTTTAGTTTGTAGTTAAAATCATTGCCCCCCCAGCTTCTCTTCCCATTCTCCCCTTCACCCGCTTCTCCCACCCCCACTTCTCATCCCTTTCCCCCCTCAACACCTCCCCCTATCCTCACCTCTCTCTCCCCCCTCACCTATCTCCCCTCACCTCTCTCCCCCCACCTCTCTCTCCCCCCTCACCTATCTCCCCTCACCTCTCTCCCCCCACCTCTCTCTCCCCCACCTCCTCTCTCTCCCCCCACCTCTCTCTCCCCCCACCTCTCTCTCCCCCCTACCTCTCTCTCCCCCCTACCTCTCTCTCCCCCCCACCTCTCTCTCCCCCCCACCTCTCTCTCCCCCCCACCTCTCTCTCCCCCCCACTCACCCCTTTCTCTCTCTCTCCCCATTCACCCCTTTCTCTCTCTCTCCCCACTCACCTCTCTCTCTCTCCCCCTCACTTCTCTCTCCCCCCTCACCTCTCTCTCTCCTCCCTCACCTCTTTCCCCCATCACCTCTCTCTCCCCTCACCCCCTCACCTCTCTCCCCCTCACCCCCTCACCTCTCTCCCCCCTCACCCCCTCACCTCTCTCCCCCCCCTCACCCCCTCACCTCTCTCCCCCCCTCACCTCTCTCCCCCCCCCCTCACCTCTCTCCCCCCCCCCTCACCTCTCTCCCCCCCTCACCCCCTCACCTCTCTCCCCCCCTCACCTCTCCCCCCCTCACCTCTCTCCCCCCCCTCACCCCCTCACCTCTCTCCCCCCTCACCCCCTCACCTCTCTCCCCCCCTCACCCCCTCACCTCTCTCCCCCCCTCACCTCTCTCCCCCCCCTCACCCCCTCACCTCTCTCCCCCCTCACCTCTCCCCCCCCTCACCCCCTCACCTCTCTCCCCCCCTCACATCTCTCCCCCCTCACCTCTCTCCCACCCCCATCACCTCTCTCTCTCTCTCTCTCTCTCTCTCCCCTCACCTCTCTTCCCCCTCATCTCTCTCTCCTCCCACCCCCCCCACCTCGCTCCCCCCCTCACCTCATTCTCACCTCATCACCTTGCTCCCCACCTCTCTCTCTTCTCCCTTCCTCCACCTCTCTCAGTCCCCCCTCACCTATCTTTTCTCCCCCACCCTTGCCTCTCTCCTCTTCCCTCGCCCCCTCACCTCGCTCTTCTCCCCCCCTCACCTCTCGCTCTTCTCCCCCCCCTCACCTCTCGCTCTTCTCCCCCCCTCACCTCTCGCTCTTCTCCCCCCCCTCACCTCTCGCTCTTCTCCCCCCCCTCACCTCTCGCTCTTCTCCCCCCCCTCACCTCTCGCTCTTCTCCCCCCCCTCACCTCTCGCTCTTCTCCCCCCCCTCACCTCTCGCTCTTCTCCCCCCCTCACCTCTCGCTCTTCTCCCCCCCTCACCTCTCGCTCTTCTCCCCCCCCTCCCTCACCTCTCGCTCTTCTCCCCTCCCTCACCTCTCGCTCTTCTCCCCCCCCTCCCTCACCTCTCGCTCTTCTCCCCCCCCCTCCCTCACCTCTCGCTCTTCTCCCCCCCCCTCCCTCACCTCTCGCTCTTCTCCCCCCCCCCCTCCCTCACCTCTCGCTCTTCTCCCCCCCCTCCCTCACCTCTCGCTCTTCTCCCCCCCCTCCCTCACCTCTCGCTCTTCTCCCCCCCCTCCCTCACCTCTCGCTCTTTCCCCCCCCCTCCCTCACCTCTCGCTCTTCTCCCCCCCTCCCTCACCTCTCGCTCTTCTCCCCCCCCTCCCTCACCTCTCGCTCTTCTCCCCCCCCCTCACCTCTCGCTCTTCTCCCCCCCCCTCACCTATCTCTCTTCTCCCTTCCCCCCTCTCATTTTCTACTTTACTTATTTTTCCTACACAGGTGCATCAGCGTAGTTCCGAGTTATATATCTTTACAAAAGTGTTTATTATTTTATGAAAAAAGCCTACATTTAGCCTATAATAGTAATAATCCCCTCAGAACAGGGCATTATTGGCCAGTAATGCCCTGTTCTTCTGGGATTATTACTTAATTAATATACTGTGTATAGAGCTATGGTCGAAGTTTGCCATGTCAATAAGCCTCAGAAATAAGAGTCAAACTGAGAGTGCAACACTGACCATCCGTTGCCCCCTTCCCCATTGAAGCCAATGGGGCTTCCGTGTCAGACCGCATTCTGTAGATCGGCAATCTCGCAGTTTATAGAATATACCCCTCACTCTTTTATATGCGGTAAAAGAACATAGGGGATATTATCAGTTGTTTTACCACCTGTGAGCGCAGAGGGTTAATAAGATTGTGTCTTTAACTTTTCCTGATCTGCATTTAACCCCTTAAGCCCCTAAATCTGCAGCAGAGGAAGCATGGACATCTCCCCATGTCACTAACTATCCCATGTCATACACCTCCCCCCCCCAATATCAACCAATCCTCCCCCCACCCCGCAATGTCACTCTCTCTTCCCTATGATATCCTCTTCCCTCCACAACACCCACTCTCTCTCATCCATGTCACCACACTCCCCGCTCACATCGCCCACTCACATATTCACACACACAAACATTCAAAACCAAAACACTAAAATATTTTAAAATCAAAACAAAAGCACCCATGAAAGAGCCCATCCTTTCTGATTACAGCTACATGCAGCGTGGCTGCATCTGTGCACATCAAACGCTGTAAGCATCTGAAAACAGGGTTTTATACTGTAACAGAGGTGAGACCATAGCCATGCTTTTAGCTTTCATATGAGGACTACATATTAAAAATGGCATTTTATCTCAAGCAGTTGAATGCCAAAGAAACCGTATCACAGGCTTTCTTCAAATTGGGATAAAAAGACAAACTTAGCAGTTTTATATTGACTTGATATGGTGGAATGAACTATAAGGTCCTGCAGCACAGACGCATTTAAGAGGTATTCAGCATTTTCATTACTGTGACAATTTCCTCTACTAAGGTATTGACAGTAGACATGGAAATTAATAGAATAAGCAGTATTAGTAGCCAGTACGCCACTATGGCCAGACTCTTACTAGAGTGTGTCAAGAATGTGACAGCAATGGAACCCAGATCAATAAACTGCAAAGAACAGATCTCTAGTCTTTACCATGCAATACACTTGCTCTGCACCTAGACAAGTGTTTGTCAACCATTTTTGGTTAATGAACCCTATAATTATATTGTGAAATTCTGTGGAACCCCAACCCTCTCTAATAGCGCTAAACAAAAAGGACTGAGAAGAGCTCTACTACCAAATAATAAATGTAACCCTTAAACTATATATATATTGCACCCATGAGCAAAAATAGATGCAAAAAACAAAGAAAATACAGCACCAAAAGACGGATGCTGTGGAAGCTCAAAGAAGAGGCACTGAAAGGGTAAATGACTTGACTTGACTGATAATGATTTATTGTGCGGTCAAATAATCAGGAAGTGAACAAACACTAAAATCAATTAAAATATACATTGTACTTCTGCATAGGATCGGTGTAAATATTAAACTAATGTACTTGAGCAAGTGTTGGGAAAACCGTAAGTGAATATGTCCATGAACAACAGAATTAGTATACACCCATATAGCAGATGACAACCTGGATCAAGGTATAATGATCACAGCAATCCCTGAACACACAACGAGGGGTTAAGAATAAACCCCTCCCGAGTGCAGGGATGGCTGTCCAGCTGGGAAAGAGTAAACAATTACTCTGAGTATAACATGGTGGACAAAAACACAAATAATTAACTTGGAGATATCAAGTGTGCTAGTGATATTGTGCATACAGCTTCTATTTGAAATATTGCATCTCCTGGCTGGACATATAATCACTTATTCTCTGCTCCATTCATCAAGAATTTGTGTATATACAGTACTGGACTATTGGCAGCTACAGTATACTCACCTGTGGTATTCCATCCAGTATATGTGGGTTAAATTTGGTAATTAATCACGTGTATCTACTAATGTATTCCATGACTCAGATATATTTTGATGTACATGTAATATATTCTTGTTATGGTTGTTCTTTTCTTTCTTTGGTAGGTTAATTATTTGTGTTTTTGTCCATCATGTTATACTCAGAGTAATTGTTTACTCTTTCCCAGCTGAACAGCCATCCCTGCACTCGGGAGGGGTTTATTCTTAACCCCTCGTTTTGTGTTCAGGGATTGCTGTGATCATTAAACCTTGATCCAGGTTGTCATCTGCTATATGGGTGTATACTAATTCTGTTGTTCATGGACATATTCACTTACGGCAGGCCCGCACAACATACGGTTTCCCCCACACTTGCTCAAGTACATTAGTTTAATACTTACACTGATCCTATGCAGAAGTACAATGTGTATTTTAATTGATTTTAGTGTTTGTTCACTTCCTGATTATTTGACCGCACAATAAGCCATTATCAGTCAAGTAATTTACCCTTTGAGTACCTCTTCTTTGAGCTTCCACAGCATCCGTCTTTTGGTGCTGTACTTTTTTGTTTTTTACTCTCTAATAGCACGTCTGAGATCAGATGCATTGTAAGGAAACCCGACCCTCTGTAATAGCGAGTCTGAGATCAGATGCATTGTAAGGAACCCCAACCTTATCTAATAGCGCGTCTGAGATCAGATGCATTGAAAGGAACTCCAACCCTTATGAGATATCATTGGATGATATGTTAGTGGGGTTTTTGTTTGCCTTCCTCTGGATCAATATACTGTAAGTACGAATATACAGTAGGATAAAGTATCTGTCATCTAAATTTAGCATAGGTTGAACTTGGAAGCATGTCTTTTTTCAACTTCATCTACTATGTAACTATGTAAGATGCATTGTAAGGAACCCCAAACCTCTCTAATAGCGCATCTGACATCAGATACATTGTAAGGAACCCCAACCCTCTCGAATAGCGAGTCAGATCAGATGCATTGTAAACACAAAGATACATAGGAACCCCTTTGCCAATGAAAGAGTATGGATCAGGGGTTCCGCAAGGACTCACCCGCATCTGAAGCTCTCTCCCTGCTTCATCAGCTTCAGGTGTCTGTGTGTGTTTTGTTTAAATAGGCTCTTGTTGCGTGTCCCCTATGACTTTTGACACCCAAAGACTACATCTCCCAGCATGCTCGCTGCCTGACAGAGGCTCGTGATTTGTTATTAAAGTTTGCCCAAAAAAACACCACCCTCGCCCGAAGCTGATGAAGCAGGGAGAGAGCTGCCAATGCGGGTAAGTCCTCACGGAACCCCTGACCGTGGCAGCCATTTTTTTTAACCCCCCCCTTTTTTTTAAACGGGAGCCACGCTGAGACCGCGTTATATGCGAATTCGCGTTGTAGCGGATCACGCTATAACGGGGTTGAGCTGTGTATATATATATATATAGTACACTGGTCTGATCTCCTGACCTCTTGGACTCTCTTCGCTCTCCTCGAGGGAACTTATAGATTAGTTCTCTTCTGCGGTCCTCTTTTTCCCACACTCCCTCATATAGTAAATTTCCCCTTCCCTTCCTTCCCCTCCACTCCCATTTCCCAGCTTTTTCTACCCCCCTCCTCTCCCCCCCCCTTTTTCCCCCCCCTTTTTCCCATCCTTCTCCCTTCCCCATCCTTCCTCCCTCCTTGTCCATTCCATTTTCTCCTATTCCCTGTTTCTTCCCTCTATCCCATCCCATCCCCCACCCCTTCCCCATCCCAACTTCCCACAGTATCCTTAGAGGTTTTTTACCACTTTTTATCATTTATCATTTATTAATTTTTATTTTCTATTTTTCATTTTTTTCTTTTATTGTAGGCCTTTCTATATATGTAAATTAAGCACAATATTAGTCTCAAATCCAAACAATTTATTCATCCAATACCTTGCTCTTCCTCTCTTCTTTTCTCTCTCAACACAATGTATTAGTACATGGATATGAGTGTAACTATTATAGGTTCATCTTTTTCTTGTATCTGTGGAAATAAGTGAATTTAATTCCTTTATCATATAATATTTGAGGTATGATGTGTAATCCATTGGGCCCCCTAGCAATATATATAGTCTGTATATATTTTTATTATCATGAGACACTAATAAGATATACAGATACAATCTATTATCCCAAATGGGAATTTATTTTATTTCATTTTATTTTATTTTATAATTTATTAATAATTTTTTTGCAGACATCTTTGTCTCTGCTTAAACTTATGCTTTATATGGACTATAGGTCCTAAACCTTTCTCTATGTATATATTAATATGGAATTGGAATTTATGGGTAATATTGCTCTATTTATGATTGAGATCTGTTGCCTTGTATCTGAATTTATTGTTCAAATTAATGTTGTTATGCTTTTATATGGTTATCATGTAGTGCAATGTATGATATAGCTATTCACACCTATGGAGAGTGTGAATACAAATCTTATATGATTAACTTATTTTGCTGGTTTTCCTACTGGGGAATCATTAAATAGTGTTTCAGAATGACGTTTGAAATTATACATTGCAGTACAATGAATTATGAATCTATATGATGTTATGATGTAATATTGATTGAACTTTATTGTTAGTGTTATTTTTAATGTTATGATATCCTTCTTGTTCCTATACTATTGTCCATGAGGTTTTTTAATTATATATTTATTTTCTGTTTATTCCTTAAGTGTATCAGTCCCAATCAGCCCTTAGAAAGCTAGTTTTCCATTGATTAGCATCTCTAATATATACCAGCTCCATTGGTGCTATGCAGGTTTATTCAATCACCCGATTACGGGTTGCCTGGTAACGGACTAGCTATAAGAGGGCAGGACTTGATTCCATACAGCATCAGCCCTTTGAGAAAGTCGCCCGTCAGGTGACGAAACGCGTCAGGGAACTGAGAGCGCGATTACGTCACGACGCCGCCGCGCACAAGCCCATACCAAGCGCGGGAATACAATCGGCGGCCATTAGAAGTGAGAGCTGGAATCTGGACAATATACAGATAGTGAACGGAGCCCTGTACATCTGGTTCCTGGTGATCGTGTCTGGCAGTCCTGAAGGAGTCCACGGAGACGTGTTCCAGTATCCAGAACCGGATGGTGGTGATATATTCACAAACTGCCTTTTAACTATTTGCATCTTGTGAGTGCGATTCCTTGCTGTGCCTACTCTGGATTCCCTGGACTCTCTGGTCTGCCTGGTAAGTAGCCTTTGATTATATATATATATATATATATATATATATATATATATATATATATATATATATATATATATATATATATATTTAAAAAATGAATAGACTATACCATTCTGTGGCTAACGAAATGCTTTTATTTGTGCGAGCTTTCAAGATACACTGATCTCTTTTTCCGGCGATGCTACATTGAATAAAGCAGGCAAGGGGTTTACTCAAAAACAGTGCATCTTGGAATGTGACTAGAGCCCATCCCTCCCCCTGTGTAGTGTGCGATTTATGACTTGAGGTGTTAAATAGTCCCTGAATGTGAGGGATGTAAGAGTGTGTGTGTGTGTATGCAAGTATGTAAATATAAATAAATAAAGAGCCCACAGTGTATACAGCGCTTTACAAAAGGTGTATGTGTGTGTAGTGGGAGTGTATATCAATGGTGTGGAAAAGTGAGAGGGTGTTGCATTACTGAAAGTGTGTATAGATACTACAGTATGTGGTACCTATTGGTACTGTATAAAGGGATGGAAAAACATATGTGTAGGAGACAGCTGTTTGTGCATACATATAGCGCAGTATGCATAGACATGGCCTTTAGTACTCATGGGAAGAGAGTTCTCTCGTGTCAGTAGTGACTCATAAAACGTTGGTCTCGGTTTAGGCCAACGTTATATATATATGGTGGTGCCTTGGGAAAGGTCCCACTGGGGGACCGAAACGTCGGTTTATGTGTCTTTTTTTCAATACAAAGAACTTGTGATCAAACTTACCAGAGTGCTGTCTCCTGATCTCGTGCTTCAAACGGTATCGTATGATATATATATATATATATATATATATATATATATATATATATACACACACATATATATATACCTCATACATACAATATATAGGCTGCACAGCTATGTGTGTGTGTGTGCGCTTTCCAATCTAAACATTATA
Organism: Ascaphus truei; assembly: GCF_040206685.1. NCBI lineage: Eukaryota > Metazoa > Chordata > Amphibia > Anura > Ascaphidae > Ascaphus > Ascaphus truei. The sequence continues at coordinate 68,437,939 of NC_134488.1, read as the reverse complement.
TAACATAACTACATACTGTATGTAAGCAAAAATGATATATATATATACAGTATATATATATTTATTTATATTTCACACACACATATACACAGCTTAGATGCCCCTGTTTAACAAAAATCCAACATAACACTTTTTCACTAGGACATACTAAATAAAAATCCATTCCTCCTAGCAGAAAAAGTCTGTTCCATGTGATTAAATCAGGGAAGTCATCTGGAATAATGGAATTGTTCGGTGAAGAAGCTCACGAAAGATGTGGGGTCAAATCTTCCGCTAACACTGAGATACACAGCCTGACAGATCCCTTTTATATTAAGCATGCCGTGTAGTGAAAGGGGAGGGCAATCCACTGTGTCCTTAACATAAGGCTGCGTCCACATAGCCTTCGTCCACGCGGAGGCGTGTGCGTGACGTCGCCTGCGTGAAACGGGTGCATTTTCAGGACATGGTAAACGCGCTGTCGGGGGGCATGTCTGACGTCACAGAGCTGATTCACCCTCATTGGGCGAACCGCTCACGTGACCTGTCTGTCGCGCTGAGAAATAAGTTTAAACTGATTCCTTGCATGACGCACGCCCCCTCCTGCTTTCGCGCGTGCGGGCACGCATGGTCTATGGGCGCGATCAATGCCACTTAAGGCAATGTGATCGCGCCTCGCGCAGATGCCTCCGCGCGGTCTTTGGCAGCATGGACGATGCCTAAGAGTGACCCATGTACCCCTTGGGTATGTGTCGCATGACTGAGGTGATGTCTACCCATGGAGTAGACAAGGTTACATGATTTTAAATGTTTCTAGTTACGTGAGGGATGGTTCTATTGGCTAAAGGTTTAGGGGTAGAGCTTATCAGGCAGTCAGGCTGACAGTTTTTAAATAGGGGCAACTATTTTGTCCCTAACAGTCAGAGAAGGAGTTTCCCACCCACACTCTCTGTAATAAAAAATGTAAGGAATCTATATACAGTAAAATGTATGTATATTATGTTTGCTGTTAATGTTATTTTGATGTATTTCTTGTCACAGCGGCGGGATTCCTTGCTTTAAGGGACAATGTTGTTGTGGGGCTTGTAAAGGGAGTAGCAACTCAAAGCTTTACGGCGTGGGTTGCTCTAACTTTTGGTGTATGATGGAGAACATTCCCTCTTGACCCATAGTGTCAGCGGGGGGGCATTTTGGTGTTAATATGTTATATACATGTTATATACAGTGTAAGAGACGTGTTCAGAGGTATGCAATGGAGACTGTTTTAAGGTGAAATTAAAATAAGGCTTTATTGCGCCTGTTGCTTTAAAAACAGCAAACATGTAAATCAGCAAACAAAATCCGCTCCACTCTGTAGTATATATACACTTGTGATCCAGTTCTCTCTAACTGCATGGTTAGCCCAGCGATTCACCAGCCCAAATCATAGAGACATTCATATACTTAGACATAGATAATAGTCTTACAAGAAAAGTCTTATCTGTTAGCTGGGTTGCTTGTAGGGGAAGGCTTCTTTGTTCTCCTGGTGTCCACACCCGTGTGTGCTAAGGCAATGTCAGGATCCAGGTATAGAAGTATTATCCCATGTGTCTTGTTGTCAGCTTGCAGTCTCTTTTGGCAGGCTCAAGACGTCTGTCTCCTTGTATAGCTCACTTGTGTGCTCAGGAGTCTCTCTTCCTGTCCCAGAGGCAGGCTTTTTCTAACACCTGTAATCAGCCAGGTGGTGTTAGTTAATTGCCTACCAGCAGTTAACCACCACACTGCTGGATTAGAGGCACATTTGTGAACAGGGATAAGTACCCTGTTACATACAGGTATGTGTATGTGTTGCATGACTGAGGTGATGTCTACCCATGGAGTAGACAAGGTTACATGATTTTAAATGTTTTAGTTACGTGAAGGGATGGTTCTATTGGCTAAAGGTTTAGGGGCGGAGCTTATCAGGTAGTTAGGCTGACAGTTTTTAAATAGGGTCAACTATTTTGTCCCTAACAGTCAGAGAATGAGTTTCCCACCCACACTCTCTGTTTGTAATAAAAAATATAAGGAATCTATATAAAATGTATATTATGTTTGCTGTTAAAGTTATTTTGATGTATTTCTTGTCACAGCGGCGGGATTCCTTGCTTTAAGGGACAATGTTGTTGTGGGGCTTGTAAAGGGAGTAGCAACTCAAAGCTTTACGGCGTGGGTTGCTCTAACTTTTGGTGTATGATGGAGAACATTCCCTCTTGACCCATAGTGTCAGCGGGGGGGCATTTTGGTGTTAATATGTTATACACATGTTATATACAGTGTAAGAGACGTGTTCAGAGGTATGCAATGGAGACTGTTTTAAGGTGAAATTAAAATAAGGCTTTATTGCGCCTGTTGCTTTAAAAACAGCAAACATGTAAATCAGCAAACAAAATCCGCTCCACTCTGTAGTATATATACACTTGTGATCCAGTTCTCTCTAACTGCATGGTTAGCCCAGCGATTCACCAGCCCAAATCATAGAGACATTCATATACTTAGACATAGATAATAGTCTTACAAGAAAAGTCTTATCTGTTAGCTGGGTTGCTTGTAGGGGAAGGCTTCTTTGTTCTCCTGGTGTCCACACCCGTGTGTGCTAAGGCAATGTCAGGATCCAGGTATAGAAGTATTATCCCATGTGTCTTGTTGTCAGCTTGCAGTCTCTTTTGGCAGGCTCAAGACGTCTGTCTCCTTGTATAGCTCACTTGTGTGCTCAGGAGTCTCTCTTCCTGTCCCAGAGGCAGGCTTTTTCTAACACCTGTAATCAGACAGGTGGTGTTAGTTAATTGACTACCAGCAGTTAACCACCACACTGCTGGATTAGAGGCACATTTGTGAACAGGGATAAATCCCCTGTTACATACAGGTATGTGTATTTGTCGCATGACTGAGGTGATGTCTACCCATGGAGTAGACAAGGTTACATGATTTTAAATGTTTTAGTTACGTGAAGGGATGGTTCTATTGGCTAAAGGTTTAGGGGCGGAGCTTATCATGTAGTTAGGCTGACAGTTTTTAAATAGGGTCAACTATTTTGTCCCTGTCAGAGAATGAGTTTCCCACCCACACTCTCTGTTTGTAATAAAAAATATAAGGAATCTATATAAAATGTATATTATGTTTGCTGTTAATGTTATTTTGATGTATTTCTTGTCACAGCGCTGGGATTCCTTAGTTTGATGGACAATGTTGTTCTGGGCTTGTGAAGGGAGTAGCAACTCAAAGCTTTACGGCGTGTGTTGCTCTAACTTTTGGTGTATGATGGAGAACATGCCCTCTTGACCAATAGTGTCAGCGGGGGGCATTTTGGTGTAAATATGTTATATAAAGGTATGTGTTAATGATGTTTATCGGTTGGCAAAGATTTACATAGTTACATAGTAGACGAGGTTGAAAAAAGATGTACGTCCATCAAGTTCAACCTATGCTAAATTTAGACAACAGATTTTTTATCCTATATCTATACTTACTTATTGATCCAGAGGAAGGCAAACAAAAAACCCCAGTGTCATATCATCCAATGATATCTCATAAGGGGAAAAATAAATTCCTTCCTGACTCCAAGAATTGTCAATCGGATTAATCCCTGGATCAACATATTTCCCATGTAAACTTATTTGGTATATCCCTGTATACCTTTCCTATCTAAAAAGATGTCCAACTTTTTTTTGAACAAATTTGGTTTGTGATATTAATAAAATGCTGTGGGCGTTTACATCCAAGTCGAAGTGAGTGTTTTATATTGGGCTTTGGGTGGACGGCCTGGGGTTTTAATGGGTAGTAAAGGAATCCGAATGTCAACAGCATCAGGCCTGAACAAACCAACAAATAAATACTTCTTATCTGAGCACTCCGTTTATGTGTTGGTATTAGCAGAAATATTGTCATCTTGAAATGAAAGGTGTCTCAGGAATATTTCTGCTATGAGCCTTCAAAAACCCACCAGTGATATGTTGTTTGTATGATGGTGGTAGTGTGAGCTGTGGTTACTTCCATAGACATCTCTCCAGTATTTTTACATTAAGTTAAATATGTTTTCAGTGCTGGACACTGCAAACGTGCAGTTGCTTCAGCACCCTATTCTGGTATCAGTTCCTAAGGTAAACCTCAAACTATATACATATAAAATATATAGTGCAATGCATACATCATTATTATATGTAGCCATGTATTCTTTTGGGCTACTAATCTGCCCTGTCTAACACATAAGCCCTGGTTCCAGAGCATGCAGTTTTAGGATCAATCCTGGGTTTTCCCCTGCAGTAAGCAGCTCCCTTGAGTGACAGGGAGGGTGGTCTAAGGCCTGTGTACTGCCCAATCAGTGGCTCAGACCTTGGACCCTCCCCCGGGGTACTTAAGGGGCTGCACAGCCAAATTTAGAGAGTTTTCTCCCCTGAGACAGGGCGTTCCAGGGAGCGTGGAGTCCAAGCTCTGACCACCTACATCCCCTCCCTTAGGGGAGTGTGACAACTACCCCTCATCCCACCAAGGGGCGAGGGAAGAATAGTGGATAGACCCCGGAGGCCTCAAGCCTCCTGGGTTGACTCCAGGGACCATCCGGAGGAGGGAAGACCATTGAATGAGTTATAGGCTGTATTCTTTGTACTGAAGAATAAAGCGTTCCAGTTATTTTATATACCCTGCCTAAGATTGTAATTAATCAGGGTGGGGGGGGGGGGTAGTGTGACAGGGTGAATGAACGTCACCAGCTCTATGCCTGGCAGACGTATGTGTAGGTATGCAGTGCAGCAGTGACGAGGTTAACTTTCAGCTGGGAAGCTCCTGACAATTAGAATAGTCCCAGCTGCATAATCAAGGTGTTTTAAAACCCCCAGGCTGCACACATATGAGGGCTGGCTGGTCAAGAGATAGGACTGAAAGGCTGAGAAGATTACTTTTATAAGGTCTGTTTCCAAATGCATGTTTTATGAACTGTCTGGGTTTTTGTATGCTGAAAAGAAGCTTTTGTTTTGTAAGCTGAAAAGAAGCTGTTTTGTTTTTTTGTATGCTGAAAAGAAGCTGTTTTGTTTTTGTGTGCTGTATTTTTAAGGCTCAATAAATAGCCTTATCCAGAAACGCCACGTGTGGTTGCATGTACCCTGCAACAGGTAGCAGAAGCTAGTTCTCCTGCAGGGATTGCCTCCAGCACTCCTGGAGCCTGCAAGAGATGTAGGCGCTGCACCAGTGAGAAAGAGCCAACCATCACCCCAAAAGCCTGTCCTGTCTTCCCTACTAACAACGGCGGAACCACAGAGCTTCTGTGAACCAGCAGGTAACCAGCACATGACACTGTGTAATAGCGCAAGGAGGTACGCTCCCAGTCTGAGTACTAAGAAGGAAGTAGGGCCAGGTGTAATGTCCAGGGGACTCTTGCCCACCAAAGCAAAGAACCAACTTCCCCGCAAGTGGAGCTGCAGCCTGTGCTGTTCCCGAATGTGAGGTAACCAGTGCTGAGTCAATGTGCTATCTGTTCTAGTTCTTGTCACCCTTAGGCTACGTCTATACTTACTAAGATGGAGCGGAACGGAGGGGAGGCGCACCCACGCTGCGATACTCTTGCTAAAGCCTGAGCATTTTCAAGGCTTTGCAGGGTATGCAGCGGGCGCGATTTTGGGGGGTGTCAGTAGGCGTGGCAATGACATTCCGGCGCGGACGTCACTTCCACTACTGTACCTCACGTCCCGATCCACCGGCATTTTTTCAAATGCAGCATCTGAAGCACTGTGGTATTTCCTCCCGGTCTGAAAAGTAACTAACTGTCAAGGATTGGACTTCGGCTGAAGTGGATCCCAGTGGCAGGAACAGCAGGGAGCGAAGTAGGGATCACAAGCAGAGATCAGAGGCAGGCGGCAGGTAGCGAAGTCAGGAAACAAGCAGGGGTCCGAGGCAGGCGGCAGGTAGCGAAGTCAGGAAACAAGCAGAGGTCGGCAACGAGGAAACTGGAACAGGATGATAGCAATAGCTAACACAGCAGTAAACACAGGAACCCTGCAGGAGCTAAGGAACCAGTATAAACAGGCAAGGAGGAACAGGAAAGGGAGGTTTATATAGGCGGGCTGAGAGTTGGAGCACAGGTGCAGAGGTGTCAGGTATCAGGTTCTGGAATGTTCCTTAGTTTAGCAGCAGCAATCCCGGTGGACATGTTTAGGTACTGCAGGCTAGAACAAGACATTGAGAGTGGCAGCAGTCCCGGTGGCCAAGCATGGGTACAGCAGGCTAGAGAATATGACACTAACTTTAATTTTTTGCGTGTGTTGTGTTGTGTGTTTGTGTTGTGTGTGCTTACCACCGGCATCCAAAAAAGAAAAATGGTGTCACTTTGAAAATGTAACTTTACTTTGATTGGAGAAGACAGGTCATGTGATTATGGCATCGCGCAATAAATCACTTGCCTCTGTCTTCTTCAATTTCGCGCCATTTTGAGCTCTGTCTGATGTGCGCTCTGGCGCCATCTATAGACAGTCTCAAATAGGACAATACATGTGATCGCGCAGCGTGGGTCCGCCTCCCCTCCGTTCCGCTCCGCCTTAGCAAGTATAGACGTAGCCTAAGGACTGCTATGTAGAGCACCTGGAGTGGTTGTTTTGGTCAACAGGGTGGCGTTACAGTATTCGTGGGTAGTGTCCAAGGGGGGATCTTGGAAGTCAGAATTTCCAGAACCTCCATTTGAGGAGCTATCACAATGCTATTAGCAGCTCAGAGCACAGGGAGCCACAGTGTACTTTGAGTGGACTGTCAACGTGTGCAGCATACTGGAGGGCATTTTTCCTAGCATGGGGTATATTCTCCACCAAGGAAGATCTGCAGTGTGTGTAGGGAGTGGTTTCCCACCAAAACGGGGAGGACCGCGTGGAGGAGTTTGCAAGTTGCAAGCTTTTCCTTGCAAAATCTGTGCAGGACTTGGCGAGAAGCTAAGCCACACCCTGCAAAGTATCCGGGTCAGCGCGAAATCCGGAGCCGTGTCCACCTGCTGTGAGTGGCTCGGCACGAAAGCCAAGGCCACGCTCTTCTACCTTGTGCCCATGCTCCTTATTCCACCAGGTTGAGGAGGCACTAATTACCAAGAGAGACTGTCATCACTGGGGGTGGAGCCAGATGCGAGCTACTGCACCCTTAGTTCCTCGTGGTGAGCAAGCTGGGAAGAGCTAATCCCACTGCTCCCAAACTTTACCCTACAATCAACGAGTGTAAAGTGTCACAATATCGGCTACCTGGAGGCTTCCTGGTAGTAGAAGTCAACGGGAGAGCTACTTTCAATATATCTGCCCCTGCTGCGACTTTCCAGGTGGATAGGTGAGCCTGACATCAAAATGCCCATGGTGTGGAACCCCACACCTAAAGCCAAGGGCGTCGCTGCCTATTATACCCAACCAGAGAAAAGAGGCGATCCTTTTGGTGAAAAGTGCGGCCTGGCCTGCGACCTCAGGGGCAGACACTCCAAAGTAATCGTGTGTCCTGGTGCCTGCAACTTCTAAAGGCTTACCGGGTAAGGTAACCGCCTGGGAGGAGGCAGGAGCACTTCAGCTGGTGGCGCAGGAGCGGGACCGCTGCCTGCAAGCCACCGCTGGCAACCGCATCACTCCAGCGCCGCTGTGGAAGAAACGCCTACCTTCAGGACCGAGCGGGAGCAGAGTCCTGTGCCAATGACGTCACTACGAGCGACGATACAACCCAAGCAGCGGAGGAGCGCCACGGCCATGGCGGCTCCCAGAGAGACGACGTCAGATGTGTCTGTTCTCGGCCGGGAGGACCACGTAACTGCCAGGATTTAACAGAACGGTGATGATGCGTCTTCTTCCTTCCAGGTTCCAGCGGAGGGATCCAGTGGAGAGGTACCGGCCGGTACTTCTTCCTACGCGGAGGACGACAACACCTGAGAGTGCAATCTATCAGGGGGTGCGGCAGAAGAGGGTTCTCCTGCAGGGATTGCCTCCAGCACTCCTGGAGCCTGCAAGAGATGGAGATGCCGCACCAGTGAGAAAGAACCAACCATCACCCCAAAATCCTGTCCTGTCTTCCCCACTAACAACGGCGGAAACTCAGCGATCCTGTGAGCCAGCGTGTAATAGTGTAATCTCCCAGAGGGTGGGAGAAAACCTGTTATATAAAAGTATTATTGTATACATAAAATATATCTTGTCAAATAATAAAATAATGTATTCATGCACACGTGTGTGTATGAGATGTCAATCTCCAAACCTGATATCCTTGACATTTATGGGTATTGTACATAGAAGAATGACATTCTAATGAAGAAGTACTGATTTTTAACAGTCTGACTCCATTAAAGTATCTGAGACACTGATATTAAAAATAAGTGAGACTGACTTCAAATCAATGAGACTCGCAAAAAAAAAGCATGACTTGTCTGATATAAGTCTATTGACAAACATAACGCTCACATTTGCTGTTGTCTGTTTGGGACAGTGTTAACCTTTACAGAGCCGGAGGTCTGGCGGGCACCGGACCGTCCGGGTCATGTGATCATGCCAGGAGCGATCACATGATGAGGCCAGGTACCGGAAACCTGAAACTGAGTGGGCACCACTTCCATTTACATCGGGTTTGCTGCTCCTTTGGAGCAGCAGCAAGATCACCCCCTGGAAAATAAGCAAGTGCCCACGACGTACTGTGCCACAGGTCTCTTCACCTAATTAGGAAAAAAGTACAAGTACTGTAGGAGGGCCAGAAATGTAAAGAAATGTCATTCTACAAGGACTTTCAAAATGCAACAACTAAACATATTGTGACATTCATAACATCTGTACCATATACAGTATATATATATATACAGTATATATATAGTATATATATATATATATATATATATATATATATATATATATATTTTGTGACATAGTCCAAAGATGTTAGGCAGCTTTCTGCCCCGTTTTAGGTCAGAAAGTGCAGGAATAGTTCAAAATGATCCATTCCACAGCTTCACATTAACTCAGACTGCTGGATGGAAAATCCAGACCACAGATTACAATGGGTCTAGTTCTCCCTCACCTGCTCTTCTAATCACTTGCACAGGTATTTAGAACAGAAAGGTTTGCATTTCAGTCTCTCTCCTTAGAGCCTGGAGGCTGGGGGTATCGCTGCTCCCCGGAATCCAGTTCGGGGTGGACGGCCCCTCCAAGTATCACAGTACCAGAGGATTTGCCTGGACACTTGGGACCGTGTTCCCACCACGAACAGATAAGACAAAACAAATGTTTATTGCTGTTGCTAAAAGACTGTGCTGTATCTAGTGACCCTAAATGAGAGGGCATTGTTTTAAGCTGGGGAACCAGGTTAGTTGGCCCAGTTAGTTTTCGCAGTTAGAGGCTGATTCTGATGTGTAGTTAGCTCCCTGAAAGGGATAGGATTTCTTTATATGATTTGGTTTTTATTTCTTAAAAGTGACACTGTGTGAAATGCTATAACACTGATATGAGTAAACCGCTGAAGGTTAAATGTCTGAGTACCTCCTGCCTACACATGTTAAAGCGGCAGTACCTTACTTGGATGAAAATAAAGCAGGCAGAAGCCTGAGTTAAGCAACGTAATACTTTGCATGTTCCTGTTTGTTGTATAAATAACCCTAGAAGACTGTGTCGGGAAGAACTCAGACAGACGTCAGCGCTACAAAAGAGGGACGTTTGTCACAATATATATATATATATATATATATATATATATATATATATATATATATACAGTATATATGTGTCACCTTTGCTTCACAGCAGTAGCTTATCGACTGAACCAGTGATTGCGCCACTTTTGCTGAAGCTGGAATAGTCTTAAAACCTGACCTCTTGGTTGGGTCCTGAGGACTGGAGTTAAGCACTCCTGCTTTATAGTGAGTTTCAGGGGTAGAAAATGCACTTAGCTGGTGAGCAACAACAATGAGATTATCAGGTGCAGACACTCTAAGCAGGGCTGTCCTATAGAGGGCGCACTTACTGCGCCATACGCGCGTGCGGCAGTTATAGTTGGCTGAGGTTAGTCAGCCTTTCTATAATAGGACCGAGCGCGCATGGCAGTGAGTGTGGAGCCAGCCAACAGGGGGGAAGATGAGGAAAAGAAAGATTATGCGCTGCTACCGCCGCTGAAATGTATGTATGTATATGTGTGTGTGTGTGTGTGTGTGTATGTGTATGTATGTATGTATGTATGTGTGTGTGTGTGTGTGCACAATGTTAATAAATATTTTATTCTTACCAACGTGTCTTTTTTTTAATAATAATAAATAATAAATTACACATATATACACACACACACACACAAACACACACACACACACCCTGTCGCTCTCGGCAGCACAGACCACCATACACACATAAAGTGTGCGTCACGTGCACGCGCGTTCACACAGGCACGCGCGTGCACGTCCGCACACAATATATTATGGGCCTAAGGGCAAAACCAAGATCCTCCAAGGGCTGGATTCGTCCCCCGGGCCGCAAGTTGAAGCCCTGACGTACCACTTACATCATAAGGGCACTGTGAAGGTTAAACAACCTGTGAACCAATCATATACTGGAATTGCTGTTTGGTTGCACCTGAATATAGGTTGCTAAACAGGACTGCACCTTTAAACTACAAGCTTAACATGCCTCAGACTTTTCAAGCGAAAACTTTTGATCTTTCGAGTCGGTTTAGACTCCAGTGAAGACATTAACTGCGGGTGGCAGCTAAAATCCCTTTTTGTAAATAACTCTGTTGGTGGCAATGATGGGAAATCAGAGCTTAAGCCACTTCCACGCAATGGAAAAGCAGAAGTTTTTATTTTTATACCTGGCAAACATATATTTACTATTTAACGCTTGTTTAGTACCCAGCCTTCGGCCTACGTCTAGCAGTCCTGCACTGTGCAATTTGTAGTTGCCGTGACGACGAGGCTTAGCAAGTGGCCGCATTAAAATGTGTATAATCGTAGTGTGGGGGTGTATATACATGCAGGGAAAAAACAGAATCAGTCGGGAGGTCAATGCAGAGAAAAGGAGTACAGAGGAAACAAAATATACTGAGTGTTGAGTAACAGTCCAAACCACTGAAGTTAAGAAAGTGACAATAAAACAACAAAGGTGCCCTATGTCATATATATATATATATATATATAATATATATATATATATTATATATATATATATATATATATATATATATATATATATATATATATATATATAATATATATATATATATTATATATATATATATATGCAAATACAAAGGATTCCATTATTATTTTTGAGGCAAAAAGTGACACTGTGTGCTCATTTGCATGTCATTTCCCAGAATCCCTTGCTGCAGTTGAAGTGCTGTATGCTGGGTGATAATGGGGAAAGGCGGGGTTGCAGACCTGCCTAAGACATGCAGATGAGCATACAGTTGTATTTGCATATTTGCTTTCCTGTGGAGGGTTTTTGTCACTTTTTTTACTCACCATAACTTAACTCAGTATTATGGTATAGCCTATCCCATAGCCTCTTATGCATATCCAGTTAAAATCAACCCCACACTGATGAGACCCATCAAGGTCGAAACAGCTGTCTGTGGGTGGTTTTCTGGATATGCACCTTAACCCTGGCTGTGCTCAAAGCTGTGACCATGCAGCAAGCTTAAGCCTATAGGGAACCATGTTAAAAATGGTTTTTGAGGCAAAAAGTGACACTGTGTGCTCATTTGCATGTCATTTCCCAGAATCCCTTGCTGCAGTGGAAGTGCTGTATGTTGGGTGATAATGGGGAAAGGCGGGGTTGCAGACCTGCCTAAGACATGCAGATGAGCATACAGTTGTATTTGCATATTTGCTTTCCTGTGGAGGGTTTTTGTCATTTTTTTACTCACCATAACTTAACTCAGTATTATGGTATAGCCTATCCCATAGCCTCTTATGCATATCCAGTTAAAATCAACCCCACACTGATGAGACCCATCAAGGTCGAAACAGCTGGCTGTGGGTGGTTTTCTGGATATGCACCTTAACCCTGGCTGTGCTCAAAGCTGTGACCATGCAGCAAGCTTAAGCCTATAGGGAACCATGTTAAAAATGGTTTTTGAGGCAAAAAGTGACACTGTGTGCTCATTTGCCTGTCATTTCCCAGAATCCCTTGCTGCAGTGGAAGTGCTGTATGTTGGGTGATAATGGGGAAAGGCGGGGTTGCAGACCTGCCTAAGACATGCAGATGAGCATACAGTTGTATTTGCATATTTGCTTTCCTGTGGAGGGTTTTTGTCACTTTTTTTACTCACCATAACTTAACTCAGTATTTTGGAATATATATATATATACCATAATACTGAGTTAAGTTATGGTGAGTAAAAAAAGTGACAAAAACCCTCCACAGGAAAGCAAATATGCAAATACAAATGTATGCTCATCTGCATGTCTTAGGCAGGTCTGCAACCCCGCCTTTCCCCATTATCACCCAACATACAGCACTTCCACTGCAGCAAGGGATTCTGGGAAATGACATGCAAATGAGCACACAGTGTCACTTTTTGCCTCAAAAACCATTTTTAACATGGTTCCCTATAGGCTTAAGCTTATTTAATGTCATATACTATATTTAATGTCATATACTATATTTAATGTCATATACTATATTGGTTATAGTGGCACCCACCTGAGACTAGAATAATGCCTGGGGCATTAACTGCACAAGGATTAAAGATAAAGAAGATAGCAGTATGTACTCCAGAACTTTAAAAAAAATATATTTATTACTAAAGGTCAAAGTTTTGGCTCTAATAGGAGCCTTTCTCAAGATAACTACGTGTAAAATACACAGCTTTAAATACCCTTACCTCAAGCCCGCATGCTTTTTAGAGTGTACAGGGTCAGGGTAAGGGTATTTAAAGATATGTATTTTTTGTGGTTGTCTTGAGAAAGGCTCCTTGGAGAGCCGAAACGTTGACTTTTTGTAATAATTATTTTTTCACTTTTTCAACAAGTCCTGGAGTGCATTCTATCATCTATCTGTCTGTCTGTCTGTCTGTCTGTCTGTCTGTCTGTCTGTCTGTCTGTCTGTCTGTCTTCTGCACCAATACTGGCATAAAATTATATAGAAACGTTGTGATATTCTGCACTGTAATTGGAAATTTTATGTTATTCTGTACAGGGTCACTACCAGAAAATCATATTGGTGTGTGGAGTTTTTTTTGTGTAAATAAATCAATGTGCTGCATATCTGCTATATTAATGTATTTATATTGCACACAAAAGAATAAAAATACTATTTCCACTTACAAAACTAAATCTATTTTCCTTTTATTTTCTGATAGTATTTTAAAAACTTCATCCTCGTCTGCTCTTATATTTTTATAAATATAAAATAGCAGAGGGCAGCGGTTGCAGGATGGAGAGAGACAGAAAAGGGCAGTGGGGAGAGACACAGGCAGGGAGTTCAGGAGAGATATAGAGGAGGAGGAGGTGGAAGAGGGGCTGTGGGCAGAGATAGAAGGGCAGTTGGTTCAGGAAGGTGTGATGAAGAGAGGGGGCAGTAGGTGCAGGAGAGAGGATAAGTGGGTGCAGCAGAGTGGTGAGAGAGAAAAAGAGAGAGAGAGGGTAGTGAGTGCAGGAGAGGGGTAAGTGGTTGCAGGAAAGGGGTCAGAGAGGGCAGGGGTTGCAGGAGAGGGGGTAAGTGGGTGCAGGAGAGGGGTCACAGAGAGCGCAGTGGGCGCATGAGAGGGGATAAGTAGGGGCAGCAGAGGGGTCAGAGAGAGAGGGCAGTGAGTGCAGGAGAGGGATCAGAGAGAGCAGGCAATAGGTGCAGGAGAGGGGGTAAGTGGTTGCAGGAAAGGGGTCAGAGAGAGAGGACCATGGGTGCAGGAGAGAGGGTAAGTGGGTGCAGGAGAGGGGTCATAGAGTGGGCAGTGGGCGCAGGAGAGGGGTAATTGAGAGGGAGCAGTGGGCACAGAGAGAGAGATGGGGGCAATGGGTACAGGTCCTTCATCAGAGGGAACGATTACATAAGGTGTAAGTCACCTGGCAGGCAGCCTCTACACTGAATGGCTACTGCCAGGCATCAGAGTTCCTCCTTCTAGGGGCCCTATAACCAAGGTATTCTGGGACTTGTGATCATGCTGCCTTTGTAAGTTGTAGCATTAGGAGCTGGACTACAACTCACTGTAGAAGTGGGAGGGGACCTTGTGCCATTCTCCTCCTCTGCCGCCCTGCTCCAATATATGAAATTATGGAGGTGCAAATACACCCTTGTACCCACCCTGGTTGCGCTACTGACCCTGTATCTGGGGGAACAAAGAAGCTTTGTACATCTGATCTGTATATAATGATGTATATACATGTGTGTGCAGGGTCGCTGATAATGGGGTGAGGAGGGACAAGTGTGAAGGGTCCATAGGGCCCTGACGACGAATGCCAGAATTTCAGTCCACCAAAAAGTCAGGGTCAATTGCAGCCCAAAGCAACAGTCTACTGCAGGGCCCTCTCTACCCACTACCCCCGAGCTAGGTCCAGCCAGCCAATGTTGGAAGTTGATCCAACCTCCACATCCTGCTACAGGGCCCGAGCTCCCTTTCGCTGCTGTGCCCTCTCTAACCAACCCACCCCCCTGCCAGGTAAGATTTGGCACCTACTGTAGATAAATCGATGTATAAAGCTGGATGAGTGTGTAAGGTAGGTAGATGGGTAAATTGGTAGAACAGATACAGTGGTTCAGTGACTAATGGCAGATTTTGAAGCAGACAGAAAAAAAGGGAATATCGGCACCAAAAATTGATTGTCATTTAAAGGAAATCCAAACAATAACAGTGTGCAGTCCAACTGAAGTCCTTAAATAGGTTGATGATATGAAAGTGAGCTGACAATTCTCATCAAAATGCAGTGCAATATATAAGGGGAAAAGAAAAGAAACAGATTATGGTGCAGTATGTCAATGCAAACATAAAAACATAACAGACTAACAACACATGACAAACAGAACAGATGAAAACAACACTAGCAAGGCTATATAATGATTAAAAAAGCTATTTATTAAACAACTACTATAGCTGGGTGTGGGAGGGTGGCTGGCACACACCAATCCGGAGGGGAAAAATTGTAACCCTACTCACACGATGTTAGATGTATACAGGCAGTGGAACTGGATTCACATAGATGTTATGCCAAAGATGGAGACCGGAGCTCTCTCGCGGGTGTCTCCATGTGGAGAGGATGATAGGTTGAAGAAGTGCGCGCATGCGCACGAAACGCGTCGGGAAGATTCTTTGTATCTTAGAAGCTGAGTTTTGGTCTGTGGAGGACGTTGCACAGCAGCAGTTTGAGCCGTGGGGGAGGAGAAGGGGACATCGGGAGTGCCTTAGGGCGTGACGTCACATCTGCCCGGAAGCCCTGGAGTTCGAGTGACTTGTGTGCTCCAACCTATCATCCCCTCCACGTGGAGACACCCGCGAGAGAGCTCCGGTCGCCATCTTTGGCATAACATCTATGTGAATCCAGTTCCACTGCCTGTATACATCTAACATCGTGTGAGTAGGGTTACAATTTTTCCCCTCTGGATTGGTGTGTGCCAGCCACCCTCCCACACCCAGCTATAGTAGTTGTTTAATAAATAGCTTTTTTAATCATTATATAGCCTTGCTAGTGTTGTTTTCATCTGTTCTGTTTGTCATGTGTTGTTAGTCTGTTATGTTTTTATGTTTGCATTGACATACTGCACCATAATCTGTTTCTTTTCTTTTCCCCTTATATATTGCACTGCATTTTGATGAGAATTGTCATCTCACTTCCATATCATCAACCTATTTAAGGACTTCAGTTGGACTGCACACTCTTATGGTTTGGATTTCCTTTAACTGACAATCAATTTTTGGCGCCGATATTCCCTTTTTTTCTGTATGCTTTTTGACTGACTGTACCGTTAGTTTTTGTCTGGCTGCCAGTATTTTTATCAGTTCACCTTATAACTAATTAGGTAAATATTTCACGTTTGTTCTGTAGCGCTGTTTTGCACCGTCTTTTTTTGTTATTAGATTTTGAAGCAGAGATAACCTGGTTCATACCTTGGCATCAGCTACTTGTGACCTTGGACAAGTCACTTTATCTCCTTATGCCCCAAGCTCTTAAAACATACATTTTAAGTTGGACAGGACAGAGACTGTGCCATTAAAATTCTATTTAAGCATTTGAGTCTAATTGGATAATAAGTTATTATTAGATGTATTTGTTAGGTGGTAGACAGATGTATAAAGCTGGATACAGGCAGTCCTCAGTTATCCAACAGAATCCGGTCTGGAAGTAGCGTTGGATAGTGAAACTGTTGTAAAGCGAGTCCCATGTTAATCAGCGGCGGTGAGCGTTGGATAACGCATTCCGGTGTCGAAAAACGGCCCAAAGAGTTGCATTGTAAAGCGTTGGATATGCCATTCATTGTAAAGTGAAATGTTGGATAGCGAGGACTACCTGTACAGTGTGTGTGCATATGGAATTAAATAAAAAGGAAATACACATGCCCTGCATATTGCCCTGTTTGCCAGTGCCCTTGTGCCCTTATGATACAGTACATCTGTTTCGCTTGCCTTGTGAGCCTCACAAGTTACCTTACAGGAATCCAGATTTTCTGATCACACAAAGGACCATTAAGACATTTCCCTCTCTGAATGTGGAATATGTTCCCTTATGCTGCATCACACAAATGAGCTTTTTCCCCAGGTGACGCTCTCTTACAGACAAATCTGATACCCTGCTTGATTTGCATATCTGAATTATTTACACGTCTTATCAATAATTAAAGCCAAGCATGTTTTTCCTACTCTTTAATGACACGGGGGAGAGACGGAAGATTTGTTAACCGCGTTTCTGCCAAAGATTGGCGCCAACAACAGAAAACTTGAGTTACTGGCACTTTCAGTGTTAAAGCTTCAGACCCCTTTTGTAGACCCCGCAGCTGCCACATAGCTGCAAAGAGAGATTGGGGAATAAACCACCATACTTATGAAACTCCAGTTGCATTGCATGTCAAAGGCGCAGTCAGTCTGAAATATTCACATTTTTCCTTAGTAAAGCTTGAATAGAATGTTGGCCCGTCCGGCAGTGAAAGGGTTAATACAGTAACTGCATTAACTCATCCAACCGAAATAGCCGCAAAGGCGTGATATAGATAAAGATAAAAAGAGATAGAATAGAGATAGCTAGATAATAGATAGATACCAGTTAAAGCCAATTTGTACGATCAAACTGCTGAGAGCTGTTTAAATGAGATTGGGGCTTTAAATTGAGTACCCATTATCTGACCCAGGTGACTTCTGGCGCTTAGCTCATACAGCAGCTAGCGCTCTGCTCTTGAACAAGTTAATTAGAACGTGCTGTGCGTATCCATCAACTTCCGAAACAAAACTTTGCAAAGCCAGACAGAGTCATTTACTGCAGTCTATTTTATCTCACCGAGAGAGCTATTTACTCATAATAAAGCAGCATTTTCATCATAGCAGGAGCGAAAGGATTATTTTCCCAAATACCCTTTCGGGAGGCGCACGGGCTTCAAAATCCTTCTCTGCGGCCTGATGCTGTTTTGATGCCATTGAGGAAGAAGGGATGTAGAAAATTAATGAACGGCTATGAAATAGAAAAAACTACTCCTGGGTGCCCCTACTCAATAAATAAAAAATAATAATGCAGTTTTGGTAATGTAGGCTATTAACCCTTCAGGTCCGGAAGGTATATCACAGTGAAAGCATTCACCCAGAAAAGTATCGCTTTAATTTTTTTTTTTAATTCACACCCAAAGAACAGTACCATTACTTTTTGTATTTAAATCCAGAGTACCACCACTTTTTAATTTTTATCTGCAAACGTAGAATATCACATTCTTTATAAATAAAGATGCATCTGTTTTAGAAACATCTGCTCCCTTCCTAATTTTACACAAAAATTTTACTTAAATCGTTCTAAAAAAAATACAGTTCAATCGTGGAGTAAATTGCATCACTTTGATAACCATTGTTAGTCCAAATAAAAAGGTATCGCCTAATACTCCAAGTACTCATTTAATTTGCACTGGACTAACGTGGCTACTTATATTTAAATCATTTTGATACATATGCCCCTTAGTGTGTAACAAATTGATTCGAACCAGTAAACAGACCAATTATGACCTGGAAGCTATAAAGCAGTCATAGTCACTGTTATTTTAACAGTATCACTTAACAATGTGATTTTATCTCTAATCGGGTAAAACTGTATTTAGAATCCATGCGTGTAATTGCTAATCTCCATGATTTACAAGAGTTCTTTTTAGATGTAGGTTGCACATGGCCTTACAAACCTCTTCTACAGATGTACAAACGTAGCAAAGGTTATTGCACCCGCTCATAATGCAGAATATTTGTACACATGAAAAAGAGACTACAAAGGGTTAAAAGCTCTGTACACATGAAGAAGAGACCTGTGAGGTTTGAAAAGCTCTGTACACATGAAGAAGAGACCTGTGAGGTTTGAAAAGCTCTGTACACATAAAGAGACATGTGAGGTTTGAAAAGCTCCGTACACGTGCAGAAGGGACCTGTGAGGTTTGGAAAGCTCTGTACACATGCAGAAGGGACCTGTGAGGTTTGGAAAGCTCTGTACACATGAAGAGACCCATGAGGTTTGGAAAGATTTGTTCACGTGAAGAAAAGATCTGTGAGATTTGGATAGCTCTGTTAATGTGAAGAAGAGATATGTGAGGTTTGAAAAGCTTTGTACATGTGAAGAAGAGATATGAGGTAAAGGAAGCTCTGTACACATGAAGAAGAGACTACTGAGGTTTGGAAAGCTCTGTCCAAGGTGTACCCACAATGAATGTACACTTTTCCGTGCGAGTACAGTTACTGTACTAGAGCTTTGAAATCATTTTCACAAAAAATACCCATGCCGCTCTGCTTCGTTTATAAGTCGTGTTTAAATCTCTTTAGGAATAATGTATTTGCTAATTGCGTTGCATTGTATTTTTAGTGTTGTGTGACAGAGGAAAAAGCAACGTTTTTGGCAAGCAAAGAAATTGGCAGCAGGGTGTGAAATGCAGATTAGTTTCACAAAACAATATGTGGAAAAGAAAGGAGGGTAAAATAAATGATTTACAGTACAAAGAGGCTTTAAAACACTCATACGGTAACCATAATCCCTTAACTCCTGCAGTGCTATGGGGGGGTTAGAAACAACACATTTAAGGGAATCTACAGAGCATAAACAATGCAGCCAGTAGCCATTTTTTTCTGTCCCAATTCTACAATTAGTGTATTAATAATTGTTGTTATGGATTTCACGGGCAACAGCAGACATCTCACGTTAGTGACTATATATGAGTGATTGAGGGAGGGGGGGTTACACATTCGAGATCCTTTAACGCAGGAGTGGGAGAATTCAGTGCTGAGTCTTTCCTGAGGCCAGAAGAACAGGCTTTCACTGATGGAATGTAAGCGGCTGTTGTCAATGAAAGCTCAGCATATGGTCAGGCTGCACAGTCCCTGCTGAATGGCGTGTAATTGTGTCTCACTGGCCCTGCATTTCTGAGTCACTCCTGGCTTTATACGCTTATCTGGTGCATAAGATGCATTCTCCACCCCCCCCCACCCTCCTCACGGGTTACATGTTCAACTGAAGTTGCATTTCTAAACCAGAAGGTATCAGCGAAAGTCTGATTCCTGCTAATGAGGCCTCCCAGGATCCTTGCAGTTCACCTTTTCCCTTCCATCCTCTTATTTATACACTGGAGGCTCTGATATCCTCCTATGGTATTCACTTATTGACAGAAGCTTCTGTTGTAGAAAGTTGCAAAAGTTTTTAAACGAGTACATTTTAACCCCTTTCGCTGCCAGAAGGGGCATGCAGTGAGGCAACGTATCTGGCCCCTCCGGCAGCATAGGGGTTAATTTTCTCTATAGAAGCAAACACAAGGAAACACACAGACATACAGTAGGGAGCCGGAGTGAAGATGAAGGCGGGTGATTGATCTCTGGAAAACATCTCACTGCCAGCGTCACGCAGTATTAAAGTCTAATTTACCCCATGTCTGCGGAGCAGGAATTGAGCAGTTCAAACTGACATTACAGTACCAGTGTGCAATTATTGGTAAATATATTTCAAAAGAGGGGAGCATCACGAGATATTACAGGTGCCATCATAATAATACTTTGTTGCCTGTTAGTAATTGTAGTATCCTGTAAAAGTAGAACTATATATATATATATATATATATATATATATATATATTAGACTCAAACTTTATAGTAATCATAGTTTTTCGGAATTGATTATAACAATTTAACACATTTACGAGCAACAAAGGAAAAACTCCTATTTCTCGTTTAATGAAGATGAACCTCCTCAGTTGATTGTCTACATTGTGCTTCTTATATAGTTTTAATCTAGATAACCAATTTATGCAACCCTCGCTTACCATTATTGTCATCATTTCACTCCCGCTCTCCACGTCTCTTTTGTCCCACTATGCTTGTAGTTTGGGATCTGATGAACCGCTTGCTGCCAGAGGCCTACAAAGCATAGCAAGTGAAATACATTCTGTTTGTAACATCCAGATTACGTCATCTGTTTAACCCTACCAATTAAACATTTATCTCAGTGTAACAGGGTTTCCCCCACCCGGTGGGAGATTTGTCCCTTACTATGGTGTATGGTCCATATACCTGCTGGCAACAGGAGGGCTGAGTCATCCGCCGATGGTAGTGGGGACACAGGAACAGGCTTCTGGGGTTCATACCCCACATATCTCCTTAGCAGTGCAGCGCCTCCATCTGCCGTTGGCTCCAGGAACTGAAGGTGATCTCCAACGGTAGAACTATTACCTCTCCCACCAGTAAGGTCCTGCACCAGGCTGGAGGTATATTACAGGAACGGTTTATTGTCTTCTGTCCAGCACAGTTACACGGCAGGCTTCTGCCCGATGCTGTACTCTCAGCTCTCACTGAAGGATGGTCCCTGGACCGTCACTACAGGCCAAGGGCACCCGCAGCCGTCCTAGCTCTTCCCCACCTCCCTAGCAGAGGCAGAGGTATGGCCCACACTCACTCTCCCCCGGAGGGAAGAACACAAGGGAAGGCACCAATCTCAGGCTCCCAGTTATGTGACCTGCCTTCCTCAGTGGGGGAAGGACACTACTCCATTTAGGGCAGTCCTGCCTTTAGGTACTGCCAGGAGGAGAGCACCAGATCTGGCTCATGATTGGACATGCCCAGGCCTGATGTCACCGCCTCCCGCTGTCACTCAAGTTCAGCTCCTCGGAGAGGGAAAACCCCATATCAACTACTGGCGACCTGATTGTACCAGAGTTTACTGCCAGCCCAAGGGCAGAATAGTAGCCATCAGGTGATCTGGCTACACTCTACCTCTGGTGGATTCCCAACGACCCCGCTTGGGTCCTACATTTTCGGGTACCATCGTCGAATGAACCTGAACATAACAAGAACATTTCACATAATTGATATCACATTATTATGCATGATATACATTCCCTTGTGAAGACAGTACATGATAGTTTTATTTGAATATACATCCACAAAATGGCTGCCATACTGAAACATAGGTTCCTCCCAACACGGAGAACCTTTTTATCAATAGTAGTGCTCAGATTCCAGGGATAACTAATGCATCGGGGCACTGTCACTGAAAATACCCCATTAGAGTCCCATCCCTTTTTACCTGGTCAATATTCCCCCATAATCTCCCTATCCCAAGGCTGTGGCACACCACCTACGAATTGCTTTGGGCGTGAGACATACCGTATAATACCTTGCCTCTCCGGAGAGCTTGGATGGGTGGACTGATAACTATCCCCTAAAGGATCTGATATTTCAGATTCACTAAGAACATCAATAATAAGTTCCCTTAACGACTCATCCTCATCGGAACTAAACTCTATCTCTTCATTATCAGACTCCATTTCGAACTCAATCTCCCCCTCCCGAGGTCGGTTTTGGCGGTTCTGCGCCACGCGCGCAGAAATTGGAGCTACATTGGGCTTTACAAAGGCAGTAGGTACGGCACTAACAATATTAACCGAAGCCCCAAAGTCCTGAACTTGACCCTACTCATAGTATTCTTTTACCAGGTCAAGTGTTTGAATTCTCTTGGGGAAATCGGGCACAGGTAAAAGCACAGTAGCACTCGTTTTGGCCTTAAATCCATCAATGCATGCCCGCATAGAATGAATAAAGCGCCCCAGGGTAAGGCGGTACTTACCGGAGCGGGAATCAGCTTCTTCTCATCTGCCCCAGCAGTCGCCACAGTAGTGACATCGTCGGCAAAGAGTCTTGCGGACTCCTGGAGCAAGTCCAGGCCCCACACCTGGAGTATGTCGACATCTGGTCTTGGAGGAAGCGTGTCGCCGTTGTCTTCCACATAGAGGTCATGGCCGTCCGAAGCCTTCTCGCCGGAAGTCTCCATTGGTCTCGGCGGGGAGTAAAGAGGTGGTCTCTCACCTTTCCGCTGGAACCTTGGTATCCTCCACTTGGGATATGGGTACGCCGCCCAGGCCGCTGGTCCTTTCCGTTAAGGAGACTCCCCTCCGTCGCTTTGGCCGCACCCTCATGATTCTCGGCTCCTCTTTAGATAGAGCTGGAAGCGGGAACACCTTTGGCTGGATACACACCGCAGCTGTCCTACCGCCGCTCTGGCGAGATGCCAGTGGGGACACTTCGGTTGTGACTTGTGTTGGTTCCGTCTTTCTGACCGTCTCTGGCACCTTGTCAGGAACTTGGTCTGGAACCATCTCTGACCCCAGAACAATCATCCAGGCATACGGACCCCCATTAGCAGTCTTTAGAGCCCTTAGACCCTCTCTGATCGCTAACGGCAAGATATGCTCATCATCATCTGGCTCGATATCAGAGCCGGTTGGATCCTTGAAATCAAAGTCCATAAACCCTAGTAGCATGGGCAGGAAATAGTTAGCTCCGCACCTTGGGCAAGTAGCGCCCAAACCAGATCGCCGCCTGGGTAATCTGAATTGGGGCACAGGCACAGCAGGCATTAAGACTCGCTGACTGTTACTTCCAGGAATCCACCTGGCAGGGCATAATATCCCAGCACACAGGTCGCCATTTTGGGTCTGAATAACGTGCATGGAGGCAGGAGCCCAGGTAGGGTAGCTTCTCTGATGTTGGTGGCTCAGAAGAACTGAGGGTGCAGTCAGATACATCCGGCTCCTCCTTTCTTTTCCACCGGCGATGAACATTGGTTGTCACAGTGTCCCCTCCCTCTGGTGGAGATTAGAGGAGGGGCCCACAGTGACAGGACATGACCTGGCTCTTGACTGAGCCAGTCAGATCGCTGTGGTGGAGTCCTGGTTGTCGCACCATAGGCGGATCCCAAATCCCCGGGATTAGGGTCCACCCCATAGCATGAGATTCAGCACCCACACTGGGCATAACCTTGTGGCTATCGGTGGGAAGCCGAACGCCATTTTGAAACAGTTCACATACGGGTTGAATCTGGGCAGTTATGACAGGCTCCTCGATCTGAAGATCAGGCCCGTCGTCGCAAGCAGATTCTGGTTCTCGAATCGTATCTGACACCATCGCTGGGGCCGGGTCAGCGGAAACCATTAGCGGCCATCTCTCGGTTGTTGGGGCTTGGTACTCATCAGTCATAGGCAGTAGAGGACTAGACACAAGATAGCTGGCCCCATTCACGGGTAAAATAGCATCCCCAACAAGGTCTTCTTCCGGGAATGTACAATCAGGGCCCAAGTACATCAAACTAGTGATCCCATCAGTGGGTATATCCAGGAAACCTTCTGGCACCGAGTAGTAGGCAAATTCCATATCGCCAGACCTCACTTTATGTAAACATGGGCACAAAAGAAATGGGTAACTCACTCCTCTTGCCCCCTAGGCTCCAGGGAACTGAGGGTATGGTTTGCTACATCCGGTACCTCCCTTGTTCTCCAATGTCTTTAGACATAGGCTGTTGGCGTGTCCCCTCCCTCCGGTGGAGTTTGGAGGAGGGACACTCGGCAACATGGAGGGGGCGAGACTCTGACTCCAGCTTGAGCGAGTCAAATCGCTTGGGTGGGGTCCTGGCTTTCGCGCCAGACCATTATAGAACTTTACAAAAAGGCATGCAGATTTTTTGCAAGCCTTCCAAGCGGTTCCCATTCTCGGTGGGAACCGCCATTTTGGATTGTGTGGCTCCCGTGGTGCAGTCCCAGGCAGAGGAACCTCCATTTTAAGCACAGTCCGTTCTATGCCTGTATAGTAAGTTAGTGAAGACTTCTGGGTGGAACCGCTGGGGTGCACTCCTCTCTGGCCATCCTACTGTGCTGACCTGTTCCACTCCCGTGTTCCTGAGTCCTCTTCGTCTGCCGCCATCGTCCTTCTTTGCCGTCCTTCTTTGTTCCTGCTGTACTCCTCTCCCGCTGCCACCCACCATCCTCCAAAATGTGTCGCCCTAGGTGACTGCCTAAGTCACCTAGTGGTAGCACCGGCCCTGGTTGACACAAATCCCTCTTCATGTTGCAAAGTAATTCCAGTGTCCACCGCTGGTCCAAGTTGTTTCCCCCCACATGGAACACCAGGACATTCAGGTACCCAAACTGCTGCCTGTTATGCTGTTATGCAGTACATGTGTCCACTGCATACCCCTCTTCCCCAACCATATTACCCTAGTGATGTCTGCGTCTAGGCCAAGGTGGATCCTGTATGGCGGGACTGCAGCTCTCGTAGTGGCACAAAAGATATACGAATCTTCGCACATCCAGACAACTACGGGACATGAAACTGCAAAGACATCCTTCAAATTTGCTAATCAAGTAATTGTAGCCTAACGTTGCTCGCAAACCGTCTAGACTCCCACCTGCCTATATTCTTAATTATCTCCTTGCCAAGACCAGACCTGACAGTCTCTGTTGCCACCCCAACCCGGAACCAATACGAGCCATATGCCGCTGCATCAACACCCAGTTCTTCGAAACGTAACAAAAAAATGGAACAAATTGAAACCGAATTAAAGGGAATCCTTTCTCACGCAACAAATAACGACACGCAACTGCAGGTCGCACCAACTCGTAAGCCCACATCACTCTTAAAAGGAATATCGGGCCTCAGCCAAAGTCCCGATATATAGCCATGTCCCTTTATCTTTCTGATCCGTCTTAGACCACCCTATGAACATTTTTACCTGATCCTGTTCCAAATACACCATAGTGGACATGGATTGCTCTGAAACAAATATTTGATTTTAAGCATTGCAGTACCAGATATTGCAACAGACAAACTACTGGTAGCGATGATGCTGTAATAATAATATTAGGATATATTGAGTATTTTAATCAATCTGGCACACAAGGGGTTAGCGTTGGTTACAAATTGTCTTAAAAATACAAGAATTGTGTTTATAGTCTGTCAAGCCAGGTCTGTGTTGTATACAGTAGGACTGAGGTTAACTCAAGTCAGTATGTGTTTGTCAGAGATGGGATTAAAATATGGCTTTCCTGACAGAATAAACATGACCCTTTTAAATACCCCTTGAACAGCATTCCTGGAAGGGTTCTACAGAGTATCAAGGGGCGAGCCTTACCATTCAAAATATATGAAATATGAAATGATGGGCCTGAAAGCAATTCATAAGAATAACAAATAGATATTTCTACCCGTGGCGATTACACAAATCATACAACACACTTCATGATTAGGACAGTCAAAAGTCAGATATGTGCACAAATATACGTTAGCCTGTCAAATTAATATATTGAGGCAAACTTTAAAGTAAAAATGTAAAGGATTTTTTCTTTTTAATTCATAAAACTGTCATTAGCTGATTGATGAAAGGGGTGGGGGTGAAAACACAGAAAGGTGGGCTTATGTTATTCTCAATGAAGGGAAGTTTGAATATTAAGCCCTATTTTTTCATTTTGAGTTAAAATTAAACAGAGATGTGTTTTGGGATCAGACACGTGAAATTTCCTCTTTTCTAGGCCAATGACCTCTTTGGGAAGAACTTACTGTATGACATATGGTAACATATAGGGAATTCTGCTACTGTATGTTTATCTTTTTATCTGAGAAACTGGTCTGCATTTACTATAAATATATGTTCTTGTAATAATCTTTTTTTCTGTGATCTAAGCACTATATATTTTGTATTTTAAAGAAAAACTTATAAGTAATACTTTGGGCTCTGATTGAACTGTTCCACACTTTGTAGAGAGTTTATTACATTTTTGACACGTTAGCTACAACAGATTGTTGTGTGTTAAGTGTATAGCTTTTGTTTAGTAAACAGGGACTGGAGACCCTGGCAAAGACATATTGTTTGCGTTTATCTTTGGTGGTGGTGGTGGCAGTGGATGTATAAGTTGCAACTGAGTAAGGGTAAATATGAAGCAATTTGAAGCACCTTGTGGAGGAGAAAGGTGAGTTTGCTAGTTTAGCTATGTGTATTAACCCTGGTTACATATCTAAGTCTTGTGCTCACAAGTGTGTTGTTCGTGCCAGATGGTATATTTTGACAGATTGAGGGGAAATATTGTTAGTATGAGGGACCTTTGGGAAGGTGAACAGTAGGTCAGCTAGACAGTGTATTAACCCATATGCCATATAAAGGTCAGGGGCTCACAGGTGTGCTGTACATGACAGATGCGGTTAAACTATTCAATGTGGATATGACACCCATGTTATCTGAATGAAAAATAACATGGCGGTTAGTCAAACTCTCAAACAAATCCACCACCACCATCACAGGAAAGAGCTCCAGGAGAACGAGATTCCTGATGATATCTGACTCTCACCAGGAATCGGGCCAAGAGCCAGCACACCACCAACCACTAAAATAATACCCGTACTCAACTGAACCCGATGCATCAGTAAATAGCTTTAACTCCCCATTAAATACCAGGTCACCGTGCCATAATGCATACCATTGTAAGTACCCACAAATTTCAGCCACACTGCCAGATCATCCCTGATCTCAGCTGTCACACTAATAAAGTGATGAGGCCCCACCACCCCTGAAATCGCGAATGCTAAACGTCTTGCAAAAACTCCGGCCCATAAGCTTAACACAACACGTACAATTAGATGCCCTAACAACACCTGCATCTGTCGTAACATAACTTTCCGATAAGTTACAAAACTTTCTAGCCTCCCTTAATGCTGCAATTTTCCTCTCTGGAAGCTGATACCCGATGTTAATTGTATCTATCTCACTCCCGAGAAAACTGAGCAACGACAAAGGACCTTCCATCTTTTCCTTTCCCAACGGGGACACCAAATCGTCCCGCTTTGACCTAAAAATGTACAAGTTACGGAGCACACACTCCTGTACCACTTGGCCCTACAAATACAAAATCATCCAAATAATCACATTCAGGATCCCATACTCTTCTCGCACTACCCATTCTAAAACTGACCTAAAATCCTCAAAATAATAGCATGAAATAGACAACCCATAGGTATACAGAAATCAACAAAAATCTTTATCTCAAAATGACAGGCTGGATGCACCAGCAAGAAGCGGAAGGTGGATTTAATGTCGGTCATCGCTAACAATAGGCCACATCGCTTCATCAAACATCTCATACAATACCCGACATAACTCTGGGTCAATACCATTGTTAACTGATTTCACACCCAGGTAAGATACTGTAAATGCTGAATTAAGTGAAAAGAGCAAGGCTCCTTTTTAGGAACTGCACTGAGAGGCGAGATCCTGAGATTCGCAATAAAGGGACCTGCCATCCTTCCCAAGGGCAACCGCTTTACCAAATTTGTCCTAACTACCTCTCATTGCTAAGTAGAGAACTGGAACAGGTCCATACAACAGCGCTCAGAACGCACATATATGTAAAGGGTACAAATCTCAGGTGTTTGATTGACCCAATTGAAGAAGAACATGGCGAGCATACTGTATAAAAACAATTCTGTTTTCTTAAGAGTCCGTGAGTCATGAAAGGGTTAAACTCCTATGAAGGAGAGACACATCCTAAAAAGAACACCCTGGGGGGTGGGAATATAGTCCCATCGAAGTGGCAAACACACCTCCACCTATGACTAAAGGGTATCTGTGTGAATTCTCCTGGTGTATAAACATAAGTCCATAAACAAATAAGTGAGTGTGTGATCTATCAGGGGGTATTACTCACAACCTCCTTGATCATTGCTGCTCCGGAATCCGCCATGCACTCGGCAGACGATAGGAGCAATAGCGGAAGTACTCCCATGGGGGAGGGATGACACGGTGCATAGTAACAAAGGAATGGTAGACAGGATCACATTGAAAAACGTTTATTGCTCAGTGAGTGACATAGCAACAAGTGAAGAACTACACAGTGGGCAGCCTCTAACGCGCCTCACGCTTTGTCAAAGAAACAAAGTGCTAGATGCGTTGGAGGCTGCCCACTGTGGGGTTTTTTCACTTGTTGCTATGCCACTCACTGAGCAATAAACTTTTTTCAATGCGATCCAGTCTACCATCCCTTTGTTGCTGTGCATCATGTCATCTCTCCCCTATGGGAGTACTTCCGCTACATCTCAATGCTGACTTTAAGTTCCGCCCGCAATCCCTTCCACCCTTTGTACAAACGGGAACTAAAAACCCAAGAAAAAACATTTAAAAGCAACTGTCCCACCTCCCTATTGGGATAACGCACTAGCCACTCCTCCATCGCATATACCGGTGCTATTGCCCTTCATGCCAGCCTGAGCTGTTGCCTTTTTTTCCCTCTTTGCCCTTCTGCTTACGGAATCACTTGCTAGCCGCATGGTTCCCACCACATGTTTAACACTCGTGGCTAAACTTGTATGCTCTGTCATTAAAAAGCCAGCCGCCGACAGCCCAGAGTATTGTGAACTGCTGGTAGCTTACGCAAAGGGAGCAAGCCTCTGAGGTGTCATTATGGACAGCCACAGATCCATGTCCTTATAATTTCATGTAGCCTTTTTATGCACTGACACGTACTGCCTCATTATAACGCAGCTATACTCCTACCACACATTTTATTGGCCTCCCTGATTGTATCTAAATAGTGAAATAGTGCCGTGCACCTCTGAGGCTCCTTTTCCACAATGACATTGGCCAAAATGGCAAACGCTTCTAATCAATTCCAAAAGGTCTTGGGAATAGGATCCCTATCCACATCCTTATCATCCCTTGATCTATCACTTTTGCCATTGCGTCCTTATAGCCCATGTAGGAGATGTGTGCAGAGGACACTGGAGACATTTTTAGGAGAAATAAACGCAGGGTTTATTAGCCAACAGCTTTAAACAGAAAATAGCTTCATGTCAGCAAAACAAAGTTAGAGTAGAAAATAATAACCAGGCCTAACCCCATGTAGGGGACTGACTAACACTTCAGCAGTCTCCATCTGATGGCTGGAAGGCTAGGCCTCTTACCAAACTTTGACACAAGTCCAAAGAGAGGTACCTGTAGGTACTGTAGGGTGCTCTCCATGTCAGTCCAGTGTCTGTGGTGGTGTCTGGGGAGGGGGGGCGGAAAGGGTGATCCCTCTGGTGAGTTACGCGGACTGATGCCTGGAATAGAGTGTCTCTTCCCCTGGGATCTCTCTAGCAGCAAAGACTCTTTCTGTTCTAGAGACCCCAGGCAGTCTGTGCAGCAGGCTTTTAAGCATGCTTGATAAGTGAGTTGGAGATTGGTCAATTAACTCCTGCTGAAATTAACCAGCTCACTGCTGGACTCATCATCTAAAGACAGGCTTTATTTTTTAAGCCTTTTAGACAGGGGATGGGCTCTGTCCCATCTTGGCAAAAGCGAAAATATAGCTACGTAATCGCCTTTTTGAGTTTTTTTTTAACTGCCTGGGCCAAATGCAGACCTAGCAGCCCTGAAAAGCACATATAAGCTTCCATAAAGCTAATATCGTTTACCCCTTTTTCTTCTCCCTTAGATTGATTGTCATAACCTGTCTGGATGGATACGCCAGCAGCTGCCATCTCTACAACCACGGGTACCACAGGGCACCGCAGCATATACTGGGGTACCCTGTTCAGGCAATAGTGCTTGTATCACTGCTCCTAGTGCTGTCCGCAACACAGTGCATCCGGAGGGGTAAGAACCCAGGTCTCCTGCTGATCCTGGTCCATTCCCTTCAAATGCGTTAGGCCCACCCACTCGGCAGCGCTGGCGTCCACTGAAACCAAACTGCCTGTCTGCATTCAAGCACAAGAGCAAACAGCAGGTAAAAGCCCCGGGCCCACATTCAGTGCCCCAAAGTTAAGCCCCCCCATCCTGTGTCAATGGGGAAAGAATGATAGCCTGGCAAAAGCAAAAGGGATATAAGCCAAAGGGGCAAAAGTTAAAGCCAAACTGGGGGCCAAAGTGCTATTGGCTAAATAGGAAGTTGTGGAACCCCCAGCCTGAACAAATGTGCTATTAGCCAAAAAAGGGCAAGGCTGAGATGGGCCATGATATAAGATGTGGGGCCACAAGCAGAGCAAAGGGAGTTATGGGACAGGGAAGGAATGCCAGGGGCCAAAACGAGGGAAAAAAGGGTATGGGCCAGATATGGAAATCCCCTTACTTGGGCATCTTCTTGCCCCCCCCCCCCCTCCATTCTAAGCATATGGGGAGGACTTCACAGGACCACCTGTGAATTTTATCCAACCTTGGAGGCCGAGTCCAGGCCCTCCTCCCCCCCCCCCCCTCCTTGCTGGGGCTATGCCTGTCTAGAGGCTTTGAGCACCTCTGGTCTCTCCCTGCACCTACAGTAAGGACAAGAAACAAAAACAGCGCAAAACCACATAGTGAAGTATATCAAATTATAATTGATTGGTATAAAAGGTGAGTATTCAGCGTACATCAGGTAAAGAGAACAATCGCATTGAGTGCATATAGCACAACTGGTTACCACACTGAAGAGGTATCAGGGAACGCTGGCGATCTCAGTTGGAACAATTCGTAGAAACAGCTGCACGTCTTTGGTGGAGGGAACTGCTGGAGCCTCGTTAGTCCGGTGATGTCGGTCAACAAGGGAGTACTCTCCTCCAGGAAGCCGGCAAGTGCAGACACACGTTGCAGGATCACGTCGTCGTCAGATGACGTCACAGCGCCACAGATGATACTCGCCGTCGGATGACGTCATAGCGCCAAAGATGATAGTCTCTTCCGCATTAGTAATAGATTCCCTGATGAAGTAGCGTTAGCTACGAAACGCGTAGGACAAATAAGTTTCTAGTGCTACGATTTTAACCCCTGTATTTGGTGGAAGTACCACTGATTTTTAGCCATTCTCGCATTGCCTTTGTGAGATCGGGACTCTGTTCCTGTTTTGGACTGAACCGCATATTACTAATGCGAAAGAGACTATCATCTGTGGCGCTGTGACGTCATCTGACGACGACGCGATCCTGCAACGTGTGTCTGCACTTGCCGGCTTCCTGGAGGAGAGTACTCCCTTGTTTACCGACATCATCGGACTAACGAGGCTTCAGCAGTTCCCTCCACCAAGGACGTGCAGCTGTTTCTACGAATTGTTCCAACTGAGATCGCCAGGGTTCCCTGATACCTCTTCAGTGTGGTAACCAGTTGTGCTATATGCACTCAATGCGATTGTTCTCTTTACCTGATGTACGCTGAATACTCACCTTTTATACCAATCAATTATAATTTGATATACTTCACTATGCGGTTTTGCGCTGTTTTTGTTTCTTGTCCGTTCTAGTGTCTGTCGGAGTGTTGAGCCACCCTGACCCATTACAGCTGCAGCCGCCCCACTGTTTACACGGTTATTGTATGTATTTACCCTCCAAAGTTGAGATTAATATTTCAATTCACTTGATATTATTAGTAGTAGATTTAATATTGTTCAACAATTAGCTGCGCACTTTTTTTCTTTTCTTGGTTCACCTACAGTAAGGCTCTGCCCACTGGGTCCCGACCACGTGCTTGGACCGAGGACCTTCCGGAGCTGACTGCCACCTGTCTCAGTGAAATAACTCCGGCCCCTAGTTACCCATCACTTGCCTGAGATGGGAACCCGCTGGAGCTGGATGCTGCTGGGCCATGTGTCATAGCTGTGATCACCGGGTCCCGACCACATGATCACACCGGAGAACCGACGGGCTGGATGCCGCCTGTGTGTGCCTGCGCGAACAGCTCATGCTGCAGCCAATGTGCTCCACCCCTCCTCACTTCCATCAGCGTAGCCATGCGGGCTCACTATGGTAAGCGCTGGCAGGGAAACCTCCAGGGTGCGTTCAGGGTGGCTGAAAACTGCAGGGGGAGCAGGCAGGACATCCGGAGCAATAGTAATAGTAACAGGAGCAGAGCCTACCCTGGATCTATTAGGCCTTAAGGAGCATCTACTGGCCATGGGGAGTGGGGAAACATCTGCTGCTGTACAAAGGGAGACGAAGTAAAGCTCCTAAGGCACCTTATTATATAGCCCAGGGCTACCCTTTGACACTTGCCCATGCCTAACACCCCACAGCCAATGGCACAGCTAGTAGTGGAGTAGCGGAAGGGGAGGCATCATCAGTCATGGCCACTCATCACCTATGGTTCATTGCCAACGTGACTGGTTTAGCCTGCAGATTTGGCATGGCACGGCAATACATTACAAGTCAGCAACCGGTTTAGCAAATAAAACGCTATAGAAAATGTGTTGTTCGGCTAAGTTCTTTTGCAGACCTCATGCAGCACAATAAATATATATCTTTGACAGGATGTCTTGCTAACTCCAAGATAAAGGGGGGAAAAAGCCGTGTTCATTGATAACCTTTAGTGGAAGTTTTATTCAGTGTGACAGCAGTGCTGCTGAGCAGAATTTGTGCCCCTATAAACAAGGCGATGCAAACTCACAGTCTGTTTTACACAGCTCCCATATCTCCCCATAAAAGATATAAACTTCCTGTAATAGGACATCCCTGAGGAACAGTGCTAGAAAGCAGGAGCAATGAGTTAGACTGATCTTCAGAGAACAGCGAATGCTTAAATGGGGATGGATTGCAGTTACACCTTAAATAAGTTTATGGGTGAAATATGGATGATTTACACCAATACAAATATACAGTAAGTAGTGGTGTTTTGTAGGGAAAAGCAAAAAAAACAATAATTTGTGTCAAAATTACAATAAAGTATTCTGCTTTAAATAAGGAAATGTGGTCGTGGGGAAAAAAGGCGTGTGTTTCCGTCACAGGTAGTGTACTAATCATTTCATAATCACTTGCTGGAGTTAGTTTGTTGATGGCTCAAAAGAAAGGTTTCAATTCCCCCTGGATTCCTTGCGAGCCCCCTCCTCTATCCCCCATCCCACCTCCTTGTGAGCCCCCTCCTCTATCATCCCCCCTATCACACCTCGCGAGCCCCCTCCTCTATCATCCTCCCCCTATCACACTCCTCCCGAGCCCCCTCCTCTATCCCCCCTATCACACCTCGCGAGCCCCCTCCTCTATCATCCTCCCCCTATCACACTCCTCCCGAGCCCCCTCCTCTATCCCCCCTATCACACCTCGCGAGCCCCCTCCTCTATCATCCTCCCCCTATCACACTCCTCGCGAGCCCCCTCCTCTATCCCCCTATCACATTTCCCAATTCAAAAAGCCCTAATTCAATATAAGTACATTCTTAACAAAAATCCCATAGGTGAAATGTTTTTTTTAGGGCAATTGAAATTTGGTAAGGTAAAGAGAGCCTAATTTCAATCTGCATTTGTTATGTAAATAGTATCATAACGATAATTCAGTGTAACGTATGCAGATAAATTATTCATTTTTAGACACCCTGACACTTATAAAACCCATTAACGTAACTGAGACTGTGTTGATCTTCTGATTCATTCTAAGCCTGTACCAACTGCAATTTCTCACAATGAATCCCTAGGAGCTTCTGAGATAGAAAAATGAAAGGGTTTCACTTAGAGAAGTTGCACCATAATCAGGGCCGTAGACAGATTTCCCGGGGCCCAGGACCAGAGTTTTGTCCGCCCCCTCCCCATGTCGGCAGCCTTGCAAGCCCCCCCTCTTGCACCTCCTCGCAGGCCCCCTCCTCTTTCCCCCCACTATCACACCTCCTTGCGAGCCTCCTCCTCTATCCCCCTATCACACCTCCTTTCAAGTCCCTCCTGTATCCCCCCCCTATCACACTTCCCCACAAGTCCCCTCCTCTATCCCCCCTATCACACCTCCTCGTGAACCCCCACCTCTATCCCCCTATCACACTTTCTCACAAGCCCCCCTCCTCTATCTCCCCCTATCACACTTCCTCACAAGCTCCCCTCATCTATCATCCCCCTATCACACTTCCTCACAAGCCCCCTCCTCTATCCCCCCTATCACACCTCCTCGCGAGCTCCCTCCTCTATCCCCCATCACACCTCCTCATGGGCCCCCTCCTCTATCCCCCCCTATCGCACCTCCTCACGAGCCCCCTCCTCTATCCCCCCTATCACACCTTCTCTATCCCCCCTATCACACCTCCTTTGCGAGCCCCCTCCACTATCCCCCCTCTCATACCTCAGCGTGAGCCCCCTAATTTCATTGTGTGCATATTAAAATACTTTTAGTATAGATGAGTCATATTGGTTTATATACTTTTAAATGTAATGTTAACACTAATTAACCACTCGCAATGCACATGGTGATATACAGGTCTCTTCTGTTTCATTGAAACAGATTAATTACACAGGCTGATAATTAGGATTGCCGGCGGTCACCCTACAGTCCAGCAATAAGTTAAAGGTAAAATTGCATTTATAAAGTGCAAGATAAATTAGGGCGAAGCACAATGATTAGGCTAAGTTAAGTAAAAAACATGCGAATAGCATGTAGGTGTGGACCCTAAAAAGTCGTTTACATAAATAGCCCCCTAAGGGGTTTATTTGCTAAACCTCCTATTATTTGCACCAGCTTTATCCACACATTAAATAAGTTAGCAAAAGGATAAGAAGCAAAAGGTGACACTGTGAGAATGGCAATGGGAATCAGCACCAGCGAAAAAATTGCAGAGAGTAGTTAGAGGCGCAGGGAACCCAAAGGGACCTCTGAATCCCTTAATAACAGTGGCACACCAAACATGGGAGGGAACCCGCACACTCATAAAAAGAGACGCTGCAAAGTGGGTAAATCAAAATATATAAGTTTATTCAAAATTGTAATCTAAAGACAGTATACCACGTGAATCTATACAAATAGTGAGTTTGGCATGATAGCGAAAAGCTGTAAAAAATGATAGCAATAGATTAGTGATGTACTGGGTACCTGGAAATTACCTGGTACCTGGCCTACCCAGCATATATTTAAAGTACCCGGAAATTACCCGGAACCAGGCCAGGATGCTGGATCCCGGTGCCGGGTAATCTCCGTTCTGCTCTGCTCCCTCGGTCCTCCTCTTGGAGAACTTCAGGAGCAGAGCAGCAGAAGAGACTTACTCTACCTGCAGCAGGTGGCGGAGGGTGAGGACCACGGCGACAGCCTGGTGGCGGTGGGAGCAGTGGAAGAAAACTGGCACGTTAATAAGACTGGCTGTTCCCAATGACACGCAATCAACTCCATTACTCAACCCAACATCTGCAGTGACACAGGAGGACTCTCTGAGGTATGGGTTGTTACTTATTGATACTGCACAAACCAACATCGACATACAGTATAGCACAGAACCTATTACTGTATCTGCAGGTGAAGCAGGCATCATAGCACCGTGGACAGGGAGTGCAACCTTCATGGCGTAACATTAAATGCGAGATGTAACGCGGCTCTGTTCAAACAAACTGGACACGCGCAATATTTATTGCGTTATTTATGGGCTTGCAATGTCAGTAACACAGCAGCTACATGTAGCATAAACAGTACATACAGCATGATTACAATTAGCTGAAAGGGCTGAAGATGTAACTCACTGGTAAGGTTACTGCCTTTGAAGTGGGTGTACCTGTTTAGAATCCCAGGGCCCGCTCTCCTGGTGACTTTGGGAAAGTCACTTTATCTCCCTGTGACCAAAACTACATTGTAAGCTCTGCAGGGCAGGGACTCCGTATGCCTGCAAGATTCTCTGCATAGCTCTGCATACACTGTCAGCGCTATAAAAACAAAAATATTGACATTATTATTCTGCAATGAAACTGCTCCACCAGGTTTAATGGCTGTTGCATTATTTGGGTGCATTTGTTAGCTCACAGCATATACTTTAATACACGCTGCTTTTGTAAAGTGCTGGTTGAGCCCGGCAGAGTTTCCAAAGATGCAGTAAATATTTTGGCCAAAATTCAAATTAACTGCGAAAACGTAAATTTTTCAGATGTGTCAATAATTGAGAAATTCGAGTAAAAAAACAAAACGGCGCGAACTTTAAAAAAAAAAAAATTTAAAACATTGACGATGAGCTAATATTTTTTACAAAAAAATTCGAAAATATAAAAAAAAAATTGTAAATATTTTCTTGAAATAAATAAATAAATAAAATGCAGGGCAGCATTTCCGCTGCATAATATAGTATGCACAGAAAATGTGGCCAATATTTCTCACATTTTTGACCCTGAAGGTTTCTTCCAGATATTTGTGAAGTTTAAAAATGTATATAGTTTTAATGAAAAAATAACCCGTGTTGTGAATTCCGCACATTCACCCACCTCTGGTGCTAAGGACGGAGTTATATACAGCAGCAGTTTCGATTAAATCACCATGTTATCTATCTGAATGTATCAACTGCTTACTACAGTACATACAGTAGACCATGAGTGGTCAACTCCAGTCCTCAAGTGCCACCAACAGGTCAGATTTTCAGTATATCCCTGCTTCAGCACAGGTGATTCAATCAGTGACTCAGTCGAAGACTGCACCACCTGTGCTGAAGCAGGGATCTCCTGAAATCCTGACCAGTTGGTGGCCCTTGAAGACTGGAGTTGCCCACCCCTGCAGTAGGCTCCCATTTCTATCATTCTATCATCGCAGTTAACCCCACAATGCGTTGCTGGCCGCACAAGGGTTAAACTTCCTCAGTTTAAAGAACCAAATGTAATATTATAAACTGTCTTGTCTGCAATCACTTCAATCTTCCAGCAAGCACTAAACCAATTTGCATATCTATTGTGCGGATCACAATGAGCGGCGTTTTCTAAATTAAGCACAATTGAATAGAATGCAGCTTCACAGCAGAATTAGTGTTAGGGACGGGCTGTACCAATCAATGAGACAGAACGTTCAGTTAGGCAGCAGTGACCCAGCCTGCTGCAAACCTCTCTCTGTACTTAGTCACTCAAACGCAGCCACGTATGCATAAATCGCACTGTAAGGAAGTGGGTCTTGCTTGCTATAACAGTGTTACATACTAGTAGTATGGGTTGAAAAACAGACATACTGTATGCCCATCAAGTTTAACCTTTGGTAAAAAGGCAATTCAAGTGGGTATATATATATATTTTTTTTTTTAAACATAGGATTGAAGCAGGGGATGTCCTGAGCTGAACCCCATTAATATCAGCTCTCGGGACCCCCTACCTCTGGAGATACCTCCGTAAGGGGTGCCGGTAGCCGCTCCACTTAGTTTGCAGGGATCACGTAATGGCGGAGTTTCAAAGCTCCCGCACCCTGCTGGCCAATAGGAAGCTCTGACGTCATCCGGTGCGGCTTTCTATTGGCTTGCGGGGCGCAGAGAGCCTCTTCTGAGGTAAGTATCTCTGGATGCAGGGGGTCCCTGGAAATTAATGGGGTTCAGTTTTGGAGACCCCCTGCTTCGATCCTATGCAAAAAATAAAAAATTAGCCGCCTGCTCCTTTAAATCCTAACCGGGGGAGATATTTATAGTTACATTGACCCGGAAAAAGGCAAAAAAGGCGAAATCCCTCACATCATTTGGCAATTATGTGTCACATAAAAGCGAAACTTAGTTACTACATTTTTGTGAGGAAGACAATGCACATAGAGGGGCTTTAAGTCTCTCTTTCCTTACACTGTCCATCTCATTCTCTCACTGTTCTCCCCTCGTGTATTTATCTTATTTATCCATCGTCTTTCTGCCTCCCTTTTTTCCACATGCCATTCTCTTTATTTCATCTCAAATGTTTCTCCCCACACCCCTTGTCTTTCCTTTGTCATCCTCCGTGAGATTTCCTTTCCTTCCCCTTTTCTGACTCTTCCCCTTTCACGTCTCTCACTCTTTTCTCCTCCCTCAATGTTCTTTTCCTTCTTAAGTATTTCTCTCTTGTACTTTATATTCTGTTTTCCTTTCTGACTTCTTCCATGTCTGTTTTTCACCCCCTGATTTAGCCTGTCCCTCTCACTTTTGTCAGCCTGTCTCTCATGCTCATGCTGTAGCTTCAGACCCACACTGCTCTCCTGCATCTCCAGGGGACCCCTGCAGAGAATTGATGTATCTCACGGGGTCGGGCCCCTAAACTCATCGGGCCTGGGACAGAAGTCCTGGCTGTCACCCTCGATTGGTGGCCCTGCACACACAGCAGATTGACTCAGATACAAATACATACACACAGGGCAGACTGACTCAGATACACACACTGATACACACACACACACTCTGATACACACAGAGCAGACTCATAAACAACTACAGGACCGCCGACAGGGGGGAAAGCTGGGACAACTGTCCCGGGCCCAGTGGCTACAAATGTCTGCATCCGGCTACCCCACTGCTGCGGCGGGCCTCCCCTCCAGATGTCGGGCCCAACTACCACATCTGCGTGCAACACTGAAGTCCTCCCCCAAGGTAAAAGTGTGTGTCTATTATGGACAGGGGTTGAATTGTGCAACTATGGGGGGAAAGAGATTGTGTGGCTATGGAGGGGAAAGATTGTGTTATGGGGAGGGGGAATTGTGTGGCTTGAAAGGTCGCTGACAGGGGTCTCTGTGGAAACTCTAGTCCGGGCCCCCGGAAAGATGTCGGCGGTCCAGTACACATACATATAGTGATGCACACAGATCACACTGACTCACACAGACTGCAATGGGAGATTCAGCCAGTGTCCCGAGTCTCCCCGAGTTCTCAGGAGTCTCCCAGTCATTCTTTTGCCAGTCTGGACCTTATGCCAAGGCCCACTGGGAACTTCCAAGGAGCCCAGTGAGATAGTTTGACTTAGTCAGAATTGCAAACACTTTTTTTTGCAGAATACTTTACTTAGCAATAATCTAAAACTGCTTCATAACTCAGTCCATATCAGTTTAATATTGAAACTTCTGCTGCATTGTTTTCTTAGATAAGTAGCATCTTATTATAGACAGATAGATAAATAAATAGGTAGCTAGATATGTAACCCTCCCTTCCTCCTGGGGAGTTTACATCAATGTCTCTATTATTGGCTAACTGGAAGGCATTATCATATTCATGGTGCTGGATTTGGCTGGCCGATGAGGTAGCAAAGATGGAAATGATGGGCGGTAGGAACTTTTATAGTACAAAAAACAGTCTTT
Organism: Ascaphus truei; assembly: GCF_040206685.1. Classification (NCBI taxonomy): domain Eukaryota; kingdom Metazoa; phylum Chordata; class Amphibia; order Anura; family Ascaphidae; genus Ascaphus; species Ascaphus truei. Next base: position 68,398,624 of record NC_134488.1, on the reverse strand, counting down.
ATTTGGGACCTCTATTACTATGTCTCTTCTCACTCATACACAGTATGAGGACTGGACATCTGTGGCCTGCCTCCACTTCTGTGAACCGCTGAATTCACCTTGGCCATATCATGGGACTTTATCTGAAGGGGCACTGTCCCTATCTAGAACATAATAAAAGGGGATGGTATATCCTATACACTAAGGAACATACAGCTCAACCCTGTTATAGCGTGATCCGCTTCAATGCGGATCCGCTTATAACGTGGTCTGACCATGGCTCCCGATTTAAAAACATCTCCAAGGAGTTAAAAAAATAATATAACATTCATTGCTTTATTGATAACGGACGCACATACAAACACAACCCCCTCACCCCTACACCATGTGGGAATTGAACCCATGATCAATCATATGCTAGTGCTATTCTCTAGCTGCTACACCACAGGGTTGGTGTGATGAATCTTACTGTATAAACAAACTTAAAATCTACTGCACAGTGCAGTCCATCATCATGATGGACTGCAGTGTGCAGTAGATGTTAAGTTTGTTTATAGAGTCTGATTGAAATTGAAAGCTTTGGAGAGCGTATGTGTATAGTGAGGCCAGTGGCAGATTTGAAAATCTGCCGCCCCTAGGCACCTAGCTGTTACAACCACCTCCTTGCTGCTGCCCCCTCCTCCTTCTGAACCGCAGCATCAAATGATGCAGCGGATGTCACCAACGTGATGTTGCATGGCGTCGCATTGCCATGATAATGTGACATCATGATGCCATTTGACGCTGCAATGTTGCATTGCCATGGCATGGAGACGCCGTGTGACATCACATTGGTGACATCCGCTGCATCATTTGACTCTGCCGTTCAGCAGGAGGAGGGGGCCGGCAGGTAAGTTGGCGGCCACAATAGCTAAGTGACTTCCCATCAGTCCTGAGAGCGCGGCAAAGGTATATGGGGGTGGACATTTTTGCTGCCCCCAAATTTTGCCGCACTAGGCACGGGCCTATTGGGCCTAATGGGAAATCTGCATCTGACTGAGGCTACTCCCCTCTTACTCTCCAGGAACCTCCCCATTAAGAACCTTCTCCTCCGTATATCCCCTGTGACATCCTTGTCTGCAGGCAACGCAGGGCAGGGTTTAGCATCAGTTGGCTCACCCCCAATTCTGTGTAATCGGAAAAGTATCAGTCTCTATGTGGGTCAGCACAACAAACCCCTAAAATGCCATGGTAATCCCATAGTGAGTTTACAGATAGATAGATATATTGTGTATTTGAAGGTACACCAATATAAAATTACTGGCAAAGGTGTCTTTAATTTTTATTGTCAAAATAATGGGACTGGAGCTGTAAACTGCCTTTTTATGGTCCCAAAAAAACACAAGGCATTTTAATAGCAAAATAACCTTTTCTCTATCCTAATTACAATCATTTTCATAATTACATACAGTTGGCAACGTACCTGTTCTACTGCAATGAATGTGATGTCTTCACATCTACATAATATTAATTGTGATTCTAATTACTATGTCTCTCGTTAAATAACCTTTGGGCTTGGGGCATAAGGCTTTTCTGTGCAGTAGATGGATAATGTTGCAGTGAATTGTAATAGTTCTACATTAACTTCATTCAGAGGGAGAGAGAACCTGAAAACCATTTATTAAGGGGGTTATGTAGTAACATCATAGATTAAGAGGCCCGATCCCTTTTTCTTTTTTTTTTAGTTTTTTTTTTATATTTCTCTGATTTTAAGAAGATAAACAGCCATCCTAATTGTACATGAAGCAACTTTAGCAGTTTGCTCTGCTTTGTAGACCATCCGCATACCTGCCATTATAAAGCAACCAAATCTCTATCTTAACTCTTTCAGTGTCCCAAGACGTAGTCACTATTGTACATTAAGGGGTCTGAGACTCCTAGGGGCCACATGACGTAATGACTACATTATTGGGTCTGACACTCCTAGGGGCCACATGACATAGTGACTACATCATAGGGTCTGACACTCCTAGGGGCCACATGACGTAGTGACTACATCATAGGGTCTGACACTCCTAGGGGCCACATGACGTAGTGACTATATCATGGGGTCTGACACTCCTAGGGGCCACATGACGTAGTGACTATATCATGGGGTCTGACACTCCTAGCCGTTTTTCCCGGTTAGATCGCAGCCTGTGTTCCCATGTAATGCATGACGTGCTCTGCCCTGTGAGGAAACGGCAGAGGAGGACTCCTCTTTTCCTGAAAAATGGCTCTCGCGGTAAAGTGACCGCACTGTGCCGGATGGGCCTTGGCACTCAAACTCTGGTACAATGGCACCGCGACCCTTCCAGCACTCAAAGTGATAAAGCAGCATTCAATGTTTAAAAAATAAATACCCGTAGATGGGAAGAAAGGGGGTCTCTGGAGCTGAACCATGTTAATTTCCGCTGTGGGGACCCCTTGCTCCCCGAAATATGTAGCTTCATAGGTGCAATGGATGACATTGCTGCTTCCTATTGGCTCCTGTGCCGCTGAAGGATTTAAGCCTCCATTTCATTCACCTAGCCGAGGATGCTACGGGCAGCAACTACAGAGAGGTCAGTACCTTGGGAAGAAGGCGTTTAAAGGTCCTGGTCCACAGACCAATAGTAAGGAGCACTGAATGACGTCCCAGCTTGCTATTGGCCCGCGCGACGCTGGACATTTAGACTCCACCATTATGTTAGACACACAGTTTCTCTGCCTGCATAGATACCAGCACCCCCTACAGAGATATCTTGGGAAACAGATTGTCCACTGGGGATGAAATTAATTCGGGTCAGCTCCGGAGACCCCCTGCTTCAAACCAATAGCAAATAAAAATAAGAAAACACTGCAATATGTACTTTTGCTTTAAGGTTGTGTGTGTGTGTGTGTGTGTGTGTGTGTGTGTGTATATATATTTTTTTTGTTGATGGTACACATTTTAGAATTGCTTGCAAAATGTTGAAATAGTAAATCTTTAAATGTATTAAAATGACATTGCAATAAGCGAATGGCCCTGCTGCACGTTAATGTTTTCTGATCTGGCCCCTTTGGAGAACCAGTTGAAGAGCCCTGCAATAGATTATATAATGTTAATGTCTTATAGATGCGACTGCAACATAGTTATCCTTCATGGGTGCATCACTTTTCAGCGTGTGAATGCTATCTCGGCTAATGTGTAGTGTCAGGAATGCCATCACTGCAGTGGAAGCATCACTTACGGAAACATATTCTGCAATCCACTAACCTTGTTAGGCTTTTCACACGTGTGTTTGCAATTTCATCTCTGAAGGGTATCAGTATAACTTCTATTAGGTGTCAGCATGGATCAAAGTCATTGGTGTAGATTTCAATGATCAAAGTCAGAGCAAAACTCATTTGCTAATGGAAGCAAAAACATTCAAGCTACATAGACACCTGTCAGTGTTACCAAGGCACATCAGGCTCAGCTAACTGCATTAATACTAGACTATAGAGCCCGGCTTTTTTTGGGAGGGTGGATCTCTGTTCTGTTACCTTTTTTTACGGAATCTTCAAGAAACTCCATATAGTGGTTAGGAATGGGCTGAAATACTAACTGTCAGGGGATACATTATTTAACTCCCACATTTCATTCTTAAGGCTGAATTTATTGATTTATTGTAGTTTAATTCTGTAGTCATGCCTGGTTTGGCTACTAGTCTGCCCTCCCTGGCACGCAAACCCTGTTAAGAGCAGGCAGTGCCACAAACAAATATGGGGTTTCCCCACACAGGCAGTTTCCCTTGAGTGACAGGGGAGGAGGTGGGACTAGGTCTGTGTTCTGCCCAATCCTGGGTTCAGACCTAGTACCTTCCCCCTACAGTACTTAATGGAGTTGCAACCCCAAATTCATTAGTGTCTCTACCATTGAGAGAGACAAGATATCACGCAGGGCTGCTGTGTACTGATCTTTTCCCTTAGTCCTGATAGAGGGCAGGGGAAGATCAGGGACTGCTGCGGGGGGCCTTGACCCGTAGCGAAGGTCCAGGGATCATCCTAAATTTGGAGACCAGATCAGTGATTGTATTGGGCAGGGACTGCCTTGATACTGTGTGTGCAGAAGAATAAAACCCGTGCCCGTTGTCTATACCTCCTGCCCGGTGTGTAATCTTTCTGGGGGAAGAGGAGACCGTTTCTACTGTGGGAGATTGCCTCCATATATCTGGAGCCTACAGCAGATGGAGGCGCTGTGCCATGGAATAAATGTCGGGTACATATCCCAGAAGCCTGTCCTGCAGTCCCTACAACCATCGGCGGACCACTCAGCATCCTGTGAGCCAACAGGTAGCATGCACCATACACCTAGTAACTGGGGGATCTCCAGAGGGTGGGGGAAACACCGTTACAATTCTATATTCTTTTTTATTTTCCCAGGGTTCCTGCTCCACTGAGTATATGTATAAATTCTATTATTGTACCACAAAGAAGCTGGAAGTGGTATAGTAAAGTGGTTATACGTAGGCTATGTCTACAACCTTCTTAGACACTGTCCCATGCATGGCTGACGCCAAGTTTCCCAGGGCCAGAACTCCAGCTTTGCCCAGGGCTCCCAGCATATGGTGGTTTGTCACAGTTGTTGAGTTGAGCCGGGGGAGAGGCAGGTAGGTGGAGAAAGGGGGAGGTGGAGCCAGGTGGTGCAGCTTCTGGGGTCAGCCTGCTGGGCCCCCCTTCAACATTAAGTCATAGGCGGTTGTCCCAGCTATTCCCCCACTCATAGCAGGCCAAAAAAAAAAACCCAAACATTAAAATATCAGTGTAATCAGCTTAACATAGATTCTACCCCATAGCATTAAAAAATGTACTTTAGCTGGAGAAGATTGTTAGTTTATTCTGTGTCTGCTGAATTCAAGCATATTAGCTACTTGTATTTATCTGTTTGACTAATGAAGGCATCATAATTACTATCTAGTGGCTTTTGCATCTCCTGCCATTGTCCACCTTACTTTCGCCCGCTAAAAATAATGAGGGGAAGAAGAAAGGGGGGAATTAGACACGTCTGTGCCGTTGTTGAAGAGACAGAAGCCAAAGTTCTTAGTAAAGATCCACTTCAGGTGATTCCTGAGAGATAACCCAGATATCTCACTTATTTGGCTTCAAATTTCATATCTAGAACATTTAAAAAAAATTATACTTGTAATTTCAAAAGGGTGTCTTGAAAGTAACAATAATTGGGGATTCGCAGCCATCTGCTTCCAGAATTACATCTGAAGCCAGTGCTGACCTGTGCTTTGCTGATAATCTATTCATACGCTTCCCGCTGGAGCGCTGGAGATCTGAGCACTAGCTCATTTGTCAGACATTAACATTTTATTGAGCACAATCAGATCCCTCCCAGTAAAATATACATGACAGCCACGGACCAAAACTGAACCAATTTCATGTGCTTCTGATTCTAATCGAGCTTTTGCTCACACAAAAAAAATGGAACCGGTCGCTTCTAGTGAAATGATAACGAGAAGTGTCTATAATAGTGATTTCACCCAAATATAAGTGAATAAATCCTAAAAATGTACTAAACTTATAATAAAAGTGACAATAACTTTCACCACAAGTGAATAGTGCAAATATAGTGAAAATGAAAATAAATGCATCAGCTCTACACCCTTAATATGGACTGTCCAGGTCCAAATTATCAAGCGTTGTCTTCCAGATTAGGGGAGCGCTGCAGATCTCAGATGATATATGTGGAGAATTGGAGAAAATATATAATGGTGTAGACAATAATAAGGATGTGAATCAAAACAGTAATGTGTCAGTCTCACTCACATATTTCTTCAATAAATAGAAGGCATATCAGAGACCCATCTCTCTCTGATAAGAGCCCTTTGCATGGACCTTCAAGTGGACAGCTGTTATGGAAGGTGATCCTTGAGTGGTGTGCTATATGTGTGGTTTAATCCTTTTACATCCCTCCCAGGGAATAAAATAAAGAAATGAGAGCGCACAATAGTGTAGTATGTTGAAAAAAGGTCTATTACATCTCATAAAAACATATAAACATTCACTCACATTCTATGATAAGGAACAGTTCGTGAGAGAGAGCCGCTGGTACACATGGGGAATGCGCAGTCCGCACCGCTTCCGTGTACGTCACTCCTACGTCACGTCCTGTGATGACTCGAATGAGGGCGGAAGAAGCTTCCCTGGATATTCGTCTTCTGCAGTTTGCCAGGACCTTCCGTGTTAGCACTCAGTGGCTCTCAAACATCAGATTCTACGCATTTCACTATGGCTTCTTCAGGAATCACAGCCTGCTTCAGTTTACGTGATTCAGTGGGGCTTATTTATTAAACTACGATCGTGGCACTATCACATGAAACCTCCCATTGACTTCAATGGGAGTTTCTATGGCATAGTGCCCTGACCAGCAGTTTAATGAATAACCCTCACCAGTTTATACTCTAAATTATGTTGCAGAAATTAAACAGGATTGTGGGTCCCATATGAGATTAGAAGTCACAACTTTTTTTCTTTCATTACTACATTCTGTTCATTAGAGGTCAAAATAAATGTTCCCCCCCACCCCCCGCCCCCCGCCCCAATGTAATATAGTAAGGTGACGCAGGCACACAATTATGAGTGCACTGTAAAACAGTTGGAGCCCACCGGTCCCAGAATAGGGAACTGCTGAACAGGAAGATGCAGGCACACGGACTTAATCACAACAATTTATTTTGCCAAAATTCCAACGTTTTGGCAGGGCTACACTGCCTTTGTCAAGGCGAGGGCTGATAAAAGACATAATCAATGCAGATTTATACCTGAGTGTACTTACCCCTCCCTGCTGTGTCAGCCATTCCCTGCCGCCGTCGCCGCCTCGCAGTGACGCAGGCGCGTGATGACGCGTTGCTGTGCTGGCGTCAGACGTCAGAATGGGCGTCGGACGCAGGTAGTCATAACAACCGGATGCTGTGAAGACAAAAGCATCCACCGCCGCCATGCACACACAGCTGCCTCCCAGTAACGCCAGCGTGCTGTCATGTGTTGCGCTGAAAGGGCGCTGACTAGGGTTGCCCTGGCAACACTGGACGCTACAAATGCCTGCGCATACCGCCGTGATGGCAACAAGATCGTAGAAGCAAGGAGGAGAAATCTTCCCATACCTGTGATTGCAACATTTGCAAAAATGGCGAGTAGCCGGCGATGTGAAGATCGCTCCTGTGTAAAGGGCTCATCCGGCGAGTTGTTTCTGCTGGAGAGAGAGAGAGAGAGAGACGGCTCTCTCTGTATTCTGAAAGCCAGGGTCATATGTAAGATGATTTAGCCCAGATAGTGTCAACTCAGCCCTCTTTTCCAAGCACAACAAATCTGTTTCTTTTCTTTACTTTATTTGTGGAAAGCAGGTAAAAAACAGGAACTTGTGTAGAGATGTAGATGTTGGGATAATGTCTCTCTGTGTGTGCTTGGTAGTTAACGGCAGGTGAAAAAGATAATCCTACCGGTACAGGAGTTACAGCAAGGTGCTCACTCATCCAGAGGTAATGGTGGAAAGGAAGTGAGGGGCAAGGGTCACACTAACGGTTGAGTGAGACTGCACAACTGTCAGCAAAAAGACAGGGGAGAAAATGGGAAAGTCCATTAACTGGAGGATTGGAGATGTTGCCAGAGCAACCAGGGGTGTGACAGCTTGGAAGGAAAAAGGCTACTTAATGTATCCATTCCATCTGCACTGGGAGTAAACTGCAAGGAAAGTAAATCCACGTACAGCTAGCAGGCAGAACTGCCAAGGGAAAGGGGGGCTGAAACAGAAAAGGCAGACAGGGGTATTTCTATTCCATGACACTCCCCGTCTGGTATCTGGAGATACCACTATTTTAGGTGTATGTGGAACAAATGTGCAATACAACATAGCAAAAATAACATCACATTCTCAAACAATAAAACAAAAAAGAGATACCAGCGCCTGATAAGTCCAATTAGGAGTATTCAGTGAAAATGATACCAGTCCCAAAACGATCCACTGTCTCTTAGTCTCGGAATGACTTGATGTGGCTCCGTTCACAGGATTGGGACATGGAATAAAAAGAGAGATGATTAGTGCAACACTGTTATATATATATATATATATTCACACAGACATGAATACACAGACTGACTAACAATACTAACACGACAGACAGACACAAACACAAAAGCAAAGCTGTTAGTAAAAGGTAGTTTTAATATAACTAAATTGAATACAAAGCTGGTCAAAGACGGGTACGCCAATCCGGTTGGGTAAAATCTAAATGACACTCACAGGACGGCAAAAGGTAATACGCATAAGATGGTGGGTTGTCAGCTCCACGTGTAGAGAATCCTCCGAGCGCCACACACGCCGTGTGCTCCTCTGTATCTCCTGATCCGACCCGGAAGTGATGTCTCTGATGTGAGCCGTGACCAGTAGTGACGTCACCGGACATGATGTCAGGGCCTAGCCGGCCCGTCCGACGGAGCTGGAGGAGCTGGAGGAAGTGGCAATGTTCCCTTCTCTGTCACTCCACACCGAGCTGCAACAACTGCAATAAAACCGCTTGTCCTGTATGTCCTTTAGATCCTTCAATGTCCAGCTATAATAAAATAGATAGCCCTACGCGTTTCGTGTGTCTAAGCACACTTCCTCAGGGGATCCTGCTTAGACACACGAAACGCGTAGGGCTATCTATTTTATTATAGCTGGACATTGAAGGATCTAAAGGACATACAGGACAAGCGGTTTTATTGCAGTTGGTGCAGCTCGGTGTGGAGTGACAGAGAAGGGAACATTGCCGCTTCCTCCAGCTCCTCCAGCTCCGTCGGACGGGCCTGCTAGGCCCTGACGTCACGTCCAGTGACGTCACTACCGGTCACGGCTCACATCAGAGACATCACTTCCGGGTCGGATCAGGAGATACAGAGGAGCACACGGCGTGTGTGGCGCTCGGAGGATTCTCTACACGTGGAGCTGACAACCCACCATCTTATGCGTATTACCTTTTGCCGTCCTGTGAGTGTCATTTAGATTTTACCCAACCGGATTGGCGTACCCGTCTTTGACCAGCTTTTTATTCAATTTAGTTATATTAAAACTACCTTTACCAACAGCTTTGCTTTTGTGTTTGTGTCTGTCTGTCTTGTTAGTATTGTTAGTTAGTCTGTGTATTCATGTCTGTGTGAATATATATATATATATATATATATATATATAACTGTGTCGCACTAATCATCTCTCTTTTTATTCCATGTCCCAATCCTGTGAACGGAGCCACATCAAGTCATTCCGAGACTAAGAGACAGTGGATCGTTTTGGGACTGGTATCATTTTCACTGAATACTCCTAATTGGACTTATCAGGCGCCGGTATCTCTTTTTTGTTTTATGCTATTTTTCTGATTGTACTGTCAGATTTTTTCCAGGCTGCCTAACATACCACTAGTGTTCACCCCTATATAGGATATATTGTGTAATTTCTATTAGCGCTATTCTACATCACCTCTCTCTTTCTTTTTATTCTCAAACAATGCAAGAGTCCATGTCCACATAGCGATGTGACACCGGCCGGTATCACTGGTATCAAGGTCCCTTGGCCAAGGTTCTTTGGCAAAGGATGCAGGGTGGATGCACAGCTCCAGGTTTGCTGGTTGCACCACAATGTCTTTGTGTAAAAGTCTCTGGCACTGTTTCCTTTTATACTGGACACCTATATTTTACAATTGTGTTTCAGCTAGTCCTGGCTGATTGGAGGTTGGCAACCTCCTACTTGATTTAAGCTCACCCCCTCCCACATTTAAATGGTTAAGGGCTCACTCCATAGCATCTTCCACACAGGGGAACTTGTTTGCTTGCAGGATGGTTGTGACATCTCTAATACAGAGTGCCTTTCCTGGTAATGTACAGGTTAATAAAGGCTTCAATCAGACTTAGAACTTTGCAACTAATATTGACAGATTTACTATAAATCATTCTTCCTGTTATTACACAGGTTATTAAGAATTTATATTAGCGTTAGGGACCCCTGAATTGTGGTCTGCCGTGACGTTGGCTCAGGGGCTTACAACAATTTTGGCCAAAAATGTCAAACTAAAAGACCATTTTACTTAATAGATATTTATACATATATATTTAGGCACTGTACCGTGTATGATTTTCACTGGATGTGCTAAAACTGAGCTTTGTCTGTGTTTTATGTGCTGTCTCTGGTTTTAACTGTTTCCTTTTAGCCTTGTGAGAGAACAGTCTTTTGTCTCTGTAGTTTTACCCACAGAGTGCATCCCCTTGTAGGCATGCCAGTCGTGGTAGCCTGTGGTTCTATCACCTGGTGTTTGGCAGAAGGAGATGGCTTTTGGCTCCCTGCGGAAGCGGAGCAACACTCCTGGAAGACTGGTTGTCGAATCTAGTCCAGTAAAGAGGACGTCGTTCAGGGAGACTCCCTGGAGCTGAGCGCTGGGGCTGAACACTATCCGGATCTGATCGGGTTCCTGAAGGTGGTAGGCCCCAGATGATTGGGAGTACCGGCATTTTTCACCTTCCTTCATTAGAGGTGCTGGCTTTGCGTGGCCGGTAAAGAATATCTTCTGGATGAAGGCCACAATGTTGTTTTTGGTCTCTGGTTTCCTTTGTAGGTCGCAGAGGTGCAAAGTGAACCTAGAGATGGCATGTTCTCCATTGTTTGGGAAGCGCCTTCTTGGTGAACGGAATGGTAGCGGGTTCACCCAACTGCCTGGTCCGTCTTTGGAGAGCTACTTGGTTGTTAACCTCGGGAATCCTCTATTTTCCCTCGATGGTGTTTGCTTGTCGTTGTCCCTTGTTGTCTGGAACGCTGTGCACCATAGGTCATCGGTGCATTTCTCTTGCACGAGAACATCTCCACGTAATTTGGTGAAACGCTTTTGTATCTCTTTGTTGACTGCCCTCAGGAGGTTGTTCTCTCCTTGGACATGACGAAAAACAGTCTCTTTTGCCCTAGTAAATCCCTTTATGAGATGTCTCTGAGATTGTCTTTTTTTAGACGTGTGAGAGGACAGTCTTTTTGACACTGTGGCTTCACCTGTAGGGCGCAATCTTTTGCGGTTATGCCAGCCGTGACAGCTGGCTGCTTTATCGCTGGATACTCTGTGGAGAGGAATGACTGTACGTCTTAGCCGTGCCATTGTTGGCGAGAGGATCGTCCGATTGTCTATTGTCTTTTGGATGACCCCTTTGTCGGTCACCTTTGGGAGGTTACTTTCTTCCTTCAGTGGAGTCGACTCGTCATCCTTGGTTATCTGAACCGCTAAGCATCCTAGGCCATTGTCACATCCCCCCGATGCAAGGATGTTTTTGTTGACCTCAGGGCTATGACCTTGTCTTTTCTCTTCACTTGGCCCTTCGGTCACTTGGAGATGGCCAAGACATGGTTCAGAGAGAGATGTGTGTCCACATTCTGTTACTACCATTCTGCGGGTGTCAACATAGTCTTGCCCGTGCTCTTTGTCGGTGCACGCGTTGCCCACTATCATCCATCCTAGGTCAAGTCTTTGGCATATGGCGCGTTGTGGGGTCCGTTATACTGTTTACGGACTTTATGTGCCCTCATGATGTCCCTGCCGAGCAGCAGCAAGATCTTGGCGCCTTGTTCTACCGGCAGGATGTAGTTGGCTATTCCCTTGAGGTGCGGGTAATGGCGTGCCATGTCTGGTGTGGGAATCTCGTCCCTGTTTGTGGCCATGTGGCTGCACTCGATGAGTGTGGGAAGGGGCATGTTCACTTTGCCGTCTATTGAGCATATGGTGTAGCCATTCACTCTTCTCCCTGTGGTCTCCATTCGCCCTGCGCACGTTCTGAGAGTGTAAGGAGAAGCACCGTCTTGTATATTAAACATGTCGAAGAACTCTGACCTGTCCAGCGATCGGTTGCTCTGGTCGTCGAGGATTGCGTACATCCGAATAGCCTTCTCAGGTTGTCCCTGGGGGTGCACTGCGACAAGGCATATTTTGGAGCAGGATATTTTGTCACCTTCTTTTCCGCAAACCTCAGTGCACTGAGATGTGACGGATGTTGACTCTCCTTCTCCTCCCTCCCCGCCATGCTCCGCTACGGAGGATGGGTTCTTGAGTTGGTGGAGTGTCAGCGCCTCTGGGTGTAACGATGTCACGTGCTTGTCACTTTTGCACACTGTGCATTTGATCTCTTCTTTACAGTCCCTGGCTAGGTGAGTCGTGGAACCGCAGCACCTGAAGCAAACTCTGAATTCTCCAAGTAACCTCTTGCGTTCCTCTAGGGACTTCATTCTGAACCCAAAGCACTTGTTGAGTGGGTGTGGCTTCTTGTGTATGGGACATTCCCTGTTTGGGTCCCTTGGTTCCTTGCCTCCGGGGACCGACTGATCGGGAGTAGTTTGGGTCGTGGGAGGCACGTCCGTCCTGCGGACCGAGATGGGTGTTTGGGTGTTACCATATCTCGTCACTGGTCTCTCGTTCCTCAGGCTGCTTGCACTGTATGTGGTTTGCGCACCTAAAATGAAACTGGGATCGTTCCTTGTCCTTGCCGCTTCGCGGATGAAGCTCACGAAGAATGAGAATGGGGGGTAGACGACTTGCTTCTCCCTTTTGTATTTGGAACCTTGTGAAATCCACCTTTCTTGGAGGTAGAAGGGTAGCTTCTCCAGGATGGGTCTCACTCCACGAGCTGAGTCTAGGACATTGAGACCTATTAAGGAATGGTCTTTCCTTGCGAACTCCAGTTCTTGCAGCAGGTCCCCGAGCTCTCGTAACTTCGAGTAGTCTTTTGTTGTGATCTTGGGGAAGCTGTCGACTCTTTTGAAGAGCGAATCCTCAACTGCTTCGGGGCTACCGTAGGACTCTTCTAGCCTTTCCCACACTAGGTCAAGACCTATTTGGGGTTGGTGCGCGTTGGCCGCCCGAAGTCTCTTCGCATGCTCCCTGGATTCGTTCCCCAGGAACTTGAATAGCAGGTTGAGCTCTTCCCTTGCTGAGAAGTCCAAGCTGTTGATTGCGTCTTTGAACGTGAACTTCCACGTCCGGTAGTTCTCAGGGCGGTCGTCGAAGCTGGTGAGTCCTGCTTGCACCAGGTCACGCCGGATCATGTACTTGACTATGTCTGTCAGGCCCGAGGCATCGGCATGTTTGTCCAGTTCTGAGGTAGTTGCTGGGAGGGTCTGTGCAGTCGCCTCTTCCTTGGCGTGGACGCGTGATGACTGCTGGTCGATGTGAGGGGCTGTGTTTTCCCGTGTGGGTGTACCTGGATGGCGAGCCTGTTGTAGTGCACCCGTGTGCGCACTGGCGTGTGGATCACTGTTGCGGCTGTGGCTATCCCAGGCAGCATGTACCACTGAAGGAACAGCGTCTTCTCCATGTGGACCTAGCAAGTCTTCGGTGTCTGTGGAGTCACTCCCTCCGTGTTGATATGGTGCGCTGGTGTTTACACTGAAGAGGCTCCTTACGTAGTCTTAAGTGCGTTGGGCTGGATCCTCTGAGGCAATCCGTCTGTACGGTTGCTCCCCGCCATCCTTTTGCGCGGCTGCTTCTAGGACTTCAGCTTGGGCTATGGCCGTGGCGGCTTCCTTCTCTTGATTTAGGGCCTCTAGGTTGACGTCCACCTCTGCCCTTTTTAGTTTCATGACTGCCTCTTTCTGAGCGTATGCGGCCCTGGCACGTGCGGCCTCTGCAGTGGCTCGTGCCTTGGTGGCGTTTGCGCTTGTGCTAGGCACGTGAGATTGCGCTGATCTTGCTGACCTTGACGAGTGCCTGGATGTGCTTGAGCGATGCGATGCAGTCTCCAGGAGGAGCTCTTTTCTATCACTTTGGGCATCTGCGATAGCGGTCTGCACGATGCCATCGCGCTCCAGGTCAATCGCCTTTTGCAGGTCGCGTTCCCGCATGCTGTATTCTGTGTTAGTTCTTGTCAGATAGGTGAAATATGCCTGTGACAGCATTACGTAACGTCTATGGCTTTACTTAATCTGAGTAATAGCTTGTTTGATCTGGGTTTCTTGATCGCTAGCACTTGCGACATTACTTATTTCACGATCAGTGTCCTCCCAGGCCTTCTCTAATTTTTCGCGGTGTACGTCAATGTCAGCCTCATATTTTTCGCTGGCCTTTTGTGTCAGTGTGACTGTCCGTTTGGACCTTGTCTCTGCCTGTGCCTGTTGCAGTTGCGCAGAAGTCTCTGTGTCTGAGTGATCGCTCTCCTGCGTGATGTCTGGTGAGGCTCTGAGTTCTGCCATGCTGTATGTGTGTGTAGGCCTTTAGCCAGTGCGTGTGGCGTGCGGTCTTTTACCTGTGTCAGCGATGGGCGTCTGTCTCAGATGATGCCAAGCGGTGTCCTGCAGCGTGCAGCGTAGGGGTAGCTGTACTCACAGGTGTCCGGTGGCTCTGACCCGTGTCCTGGCGGGTGTCCGGTAGCGTGGCCCTTGATGGCACTAGCCGTGGGGACGTGCACAGTGGCTCCTCACTATGGGGCTGTGCAGGGGATGAACTCAGACAAAGAAAAGCAATTAGGTTTGTGTGTAAGGACCACTGTTTGTCTGCAAAGCTGCTGCCTCGTGTGCAAGGTTGTTTGCTGGTTAAAGCTTGCTGCCCTGTCTGAAAGGCTGCTTGTGCAGTGTAAGCTGCTGTGCAGTGTAAGCTGCTACTTGTCTGTTAAGGCTGCAGGCTGTGTGCAGTTTGAGCTACTTGGTGCTTTTTTGTCTACAGAGACTGCTCTGTTTTATCATGGAGTCTGGAGCAGCAGCTCCTGTAAGTGTCTGTAAGGCACACGATATCTTTTTCACTATTCTGAAAGCCAGGGTCATATGTAAGATGATTTAGCCCAGATAGTGTCAACTCAGCCCTCTTTTCCAAGCACAACAAGTCTGTTTCTTTTCTTTATTTGTGGAAAGCAGGTAAAAAACAGGAACTTGTGTAGAGATATAGATGTTGGGATAATGTCTCTCTGTGTGTGCTTGGTAGTTAACAGCAGGTGAAAAAGATAATCCTACCGGTACAGGAGTTACAGCAAGGTGCTCACTCATCCAGAGGTAATGGTGGAAAGGAAGTGAGAGGCAAGGGTCACACTAAAGGTTGAGTGAGACTGCACAACTGTCAGCAAAAAGACAGGGGAGAAAATGGGAAAGTCCATTAACTGGAGGACTGGAGATGTTGCAAGAGCAACCAGGGGTGTGACAGCTTGGAAGGAAAAAGGCTACTTAATGTATCCATTCCATCTGCACTGGGAGTAAACTGCAAGGAAAGTAAATCCACGTACAGCTAGCAGGCAGAACTGCCAAGGGAAAGGGGGGCTGAAACAGAAAAGGCAGACAGGGGTATTTCTGTTCATGACACTGCGCAAATCTCGGCCGAGAATAATGTTTTCAAATATTATTAATAGTGTAGATGAGCAGGGGGTCTCTGGAGCAGAACCGCATTGATTTATGTCTTGGGACCCGCTGCTTCCCGTGATACAGGCCCCGTTATGGTGTGCCGGTATCTCCTATGCATTTGATTCCCACCGTCACGTGACACAGGACATTTACATGCATAGGAGATATCGGCCTGTATCTCAGGAAGCAGGGGGTCCCCGAACCTCAAATCAACAAGGTTCTGCTCCGGAGACCCCCTGCTACAATACACTAGTATTAAAATGTATTTTAAAATATGTAATAACCACCAATACACAACCCGCCCCTTGTGCCCCCACATAAAAACATTATTTATTCATATTTACACAGTATTGATTACATAGGCCGGTGGGTGTCCCCGGGTGGTCCCCACGGGTGTCTGGGGCCCCTCGGGTGGTTCCCGGGTGGTCCCTGTGGGTGTCCGGGGGTCCTTGGGTGGTCCCCGTGGGCGTCTGGGGGCCTTTGGGTGGTCCTTTGGGTCCCCGCTGGCCTGCAGTACCAGCCCTGTTGTAAAATAAATAAAGATGGTATATATTTCAATAAATACACCTCCCCCTCCCCCAAACACATCATACAGTACTGTAATGGGCAAAATAATTATTATCCAGATAACCAGTGTTCGACAAACCTATACATCTGCATGCCCTGGGCGAGTGGATTTAACATCGTGGCGAGCTCCTATTGGCCCAAGCAGCACACGATTTTTTTTGTTCGGCGAGTAGATTTTTTGGTGATTTGTCGACCACTGCAGATAACTACAACCAATCAGATTGGGGATATAGTTCTCACAATCTGATTGGCTGAAGTACCACGGCAGCCATGTTGGATTTTGTGACACTATGTTAAAAGGAAAGGAAGCACCGCCATTCTGATTAGCGTGCTTCACTCCCTTTACATGACGTCACATAAAAAAATAAAAAAAGAGGCACTTGGTTTTTATGTCCAATCAGATGGCGTGGGAACCATATGCCAATCAAATGTGACGTCACAGGCCTATAAAAGCCTGTGAAGCCTCATTTGATGGCAAGAAGCTGAGGAGTGAAGACCTCCTCCTCCAATTGGATTACAGATGAAGATGACGATGAAGATGAAGATACAGAAGAAAAAGAACAAGAAGAAGATAGAAGACACCCAAATGGATTACAATTAACAGGTGAATATAAAGAAAGAAGAAAAGGACTTTGGACTTTACCAGTTGCCGTTGCTGTTTTGGATCGTGGATTGGTTCAAGAGCTTGCGGAGATCACAGGAATCGGAGGGTCAAGCCATCTAAAGGTAAGAAAAAAATTGAATGTATGTTATTTTTATTTTACAGTTTTTGTCACTGTATTTTTATTGGTATTGGATTTTTTTTTTGCCACATTCATTGCAAATGTATTAATGTATAGCGGCCCCTTTAGGGCTATACAGTACATACATACAGTAAGACGCAATGGTTGTTTTGCCAAATGGCTGCTTTAATGTTTTTTATACTGTATGTATTTTGGCTCATTTTTTTCAGATTTCTATGCTATGTATTTTGTGTTTTCATGTTGTATTATGGCATTTTTGGTGGTGTTTTTAATTGTTTATTTCTGGATTTTCTTTGATGTTTGCATTTTAATAGTGGTTTATTTTTGGTGTTTTGATTTTCAATGGTGGTGTTTATTTGGAGATTTATTTTATTTATTGATGGTTTTGTTTTGGTGTTGGAATAGTTAATTCTGGTGTTAATTTGGTATTTGATTAATTGATTGGTTGTAATTTTGTTGTGTTTACTTGCTTATGTTTGCATATTTGGTGATTATAGGAAGAAAAAACAGTGCACAACTCATAGTGTATTAAAAGTGATTATATTGGCTCTTCACAGGTAGGTAAGTATTGCACGTACACTTAGGTTGAAAATATCAGGCAGTACATGTTAGGGACATGTTACCACTATGTAGCACACATCTGGTCATCAGGGATGCAGGATGTCTGCTTTAGCTGCCATGTCCCTAACATGTACTGCCTGATATTTTCAACCTAAGTGTACGTGCAATACTGTCAGGGTCACCTAGACCTCCTGCCTAGCCATAGCTTCCTTGTCCACTGGGTGTGCTGCTGCCTTCTGTTGGCTCTGGGTTCCTCTGTCTGTCTGTCTTCTTGTTGCTCCTGTCTCTGTCCATATAGCTTGCTTCCTGTCTGTTGCTTTTGCCTTTGCTTGAAGTCAGATTCCTGATGCACATGCTTCTGATATCCTGATCTGTTTTCTGTACCTGTACCATAGAAGTCTGTTCACAGTAAAAGCCCTTGCTGGTAATCTGGCTTGTCCCTGTTTGTTCCTGTTCTCAGTCCCTGCCCCCAGACCTGTCCTTGCTCCCCTGTCCTGTTCCAGTCTCCGCGTTGCTGACCTCTGCTTGTTACCTGACTTCGCTACCTGCTGCCTGCCTCGGACCTCTGCTTGTTACCTGACGTCGCTATCTGCCGCCTGCCTCGGACCTCTGCTTGTTTCCTGACTGCGCAGTCTGCCGCCTGCCTTGGACCCCTGCTTGTGACCCCTACTACGCTCGTGCTGTTCCGGCCACCAAGATCCTACCCGCCACAGGAGTCTCCCGTGACAGAAAGCAAAGGCCACTTCTGGATCTCGCTGGAACAGATTCTCTGCCTTCCTGCTTCAGCAGACCCCATCCGCTTGGAGGAAGATAAGTACTTTTTTTCGTTTTTTGAAATCCCAGTTGGGATCCTGAAGGTTTTGTTGCTGCAAAGGTTTCTGCAGGGTTTATTGTGCCACTTTCTCCCTGAGAAGAATTCCCTTTTACAAAAAAAAAAAGAAAACCCTCCCTGCATTACCTGTTTTTGCCATTTTCAGACTTTCATTACCTGGACACGAATTGTCTCTGCATTGTGGGTAGGCCACTGCAGATTTTCAGACTCACATTTCTATTTAAGACGGTTACCTTGATTACTGCTTTCCCTGGTTGGACCACTGCTGTTCACAGGGTCCCCATTTCAAAAGACAAAAGTGCTCCCATTATTTTGTTGCTGCATGCTTTGATTTTCTTGCATCTATAGTTTTTCATATGATTGGTTCTAAGGTTTCAGGTTTACCTGCAAGTTCCCCTAAAGTTTGTTTCTCTGCAACATATGATATACCTACGCCTGATATCAAAGGTTTCAGATTTGACTGCAGGGTTCTCTGTCTGATATTCCTATGTCCAATGTAAAAAGTTTCAGATCTAACTACAAGTTTTCTCTGTATTAGTTTCCGGCTGTCTATGATATTTCTATGCCTGATATCTAAAGTTTCAGATTCAACTTCAGGTTTTCTCTGTCTGTATGATATCCCTACGCCTGATGCCTAAAGATTCAGATGTAACTGCAGGTTTTCTTTGTCTATATGAAATCCCTACGCCTGATGCCTAAAGATTCAGATATAACTACAGGTTTCTCTGTCTATGTTTTTTCCTTGCATTTATAAATCTCTGTGACTGATGCTAAAGTCTCAAAGGGTCAGCTCTTCTATCTTGTGTCTCTCTGTGTCTAATATTCCTGTTCATTCTAATGCTTCTGTTTTAAAAACACATTTCCTCTTTACTGGTTTCTTGGGAAGTGTGGTTTAATTATGGCTCCCACTCAAACAGTCTTGAGCAGTAAATGTGAACACAGTACCACTGATTCCTCAGAACTTCTCAAAGCAAGGAAGAAGAAGAAAAAGAAGGGAGGCATTACTGTGGAAGTTGCAGAAGAAATTAAGAATGAAAATTTAACCTCAGAGTCTGCATTTGATGAAAGAGACATGCTGCAGCTTAAGGAAACTCACCGACGTATCCCAAGAATAGTGGAAGAAAAGAAAGATGCCCCTACTCAGACGCTTCAAGCTGCACAGAAAGCAATTGATTGTCTTTATGAACGTTTAGATAAGGAGCAAGAAGCCAAGACTGCACTACAAAGCTGTCTATTCTCAGCAATTGCTAAGTGTGTTCTCCAGGAAAAAGAAAAGCACCAGTTGGAGAGTGACCTGGATGTCATGTCAGGTGAGCTGGAGAAGGCATATGCTGATGCTGCTGAAAATCGGCGCCTCGCTTCTAAAAGTAACGAATTCCTGGAAAGTTCTATGAAGGAAATTGACAGGCTAAATACAGAGCTTAAAGTCTCCCAGGAGGACGTTTGTTACTTCAAAAAAGAGATGGAAGTCGATCGGGAGGAGAGATGTTACTTGAAAACAGAGATACGTTCGATGAGAGACGCCTCTGAAGAGTTAAATAGTAGGTTTGAAACTATAAACCAAATGAGTTAGAACTTCTCTGTCCAAGCCAGTGAAGGAGATAAAAGACTCCATGAATCAGAAGAGGAGAACAGACTATTGATAGAAGAAAAGTCAAGGATGCAATTAGCGCTGGAAAAAGCAGAGGGTGACAGGGAAAAAGAAAAATATCAGTTGGAGAATGACAGGTTGATCTTGTCAAGTAAGCTGGAGAAGGCCTACGCTGATTCTGCCCAGTACCAGACTTTCATGGCTCAAGTTGACGCAGCACTGGAAGCATCTCAGAAAGAGGTTCACAGGCTTACTACAGAGCTGGAAGCCTCTAAGGAGAAGAGTTGCCACTTCAACACAGAACTATGTTCATTGAGAGAAATCTTCGAAGGGTTAAATATCAGTTTTGAAACTGTAACCCAAGAGTGCAAGAATCTCTATGTCCAAGTCAGTGAAGGAGATAAGAAACTCCATAAATTAGGAGAGGAGAAGAAACAGTTGGCCCAGGAAAAGTTAGATGTGCAGACAGCACTGCAGAATGCAGAGAGAGTGCTGCAAGAAGAACGTGTCTCCCTGGAGCGGCGCACACAAGCAGAAAATATGCTGCAGAGTCAGCTGCGAGAACTGCGTACACATCTGCAGGACACCAAGGAGAAATGGGTGAATGCTGAAGAAAAGCAGCTAGTTCTGCAGGAAGAAAGTTTCCAGACTGCCTACAAAATAAAGATGCTGCAAGATTATTTGAGTACCCAGTGTGTCCCCAAAGAAAAGCATGAGGAGCTGAAGGCCACACTGAGCATAACCAGAGCCTCGCTGGAGGAAGAGCTAAAGCTAGCAGCTGAACACACATCTCAGCAGCTCACAGCGCTGCAGGCGCAGATCGCTGAGCTCAAGACACAGCTTGCCAAAAAGGAGGAGAGAGAGAAGGTGTCCGACTGTCAAGTGGCTGGCCTGACACAGCGCTATGAGGTCAAAATGGCCGATGCCTGCAAATTATTGGACCACACAGCCCATGATAAGGTCCGGCTGCAGCTGGAGCTGGACAATGCCCGGGAGGAGTACCGGCAGCTGCAGATCAGAAATGAAGAAGATTTAAGCTTTACTCTGAGTCAGCTGGGAGATATGGAGTCGCGACTCAACTCCAAAGAAGCCGAACAGACAACTGCATTAAGTGTGAAAAGAAGTGCAGAAGGACAGCTTCAAGAGCTGAAAAATCAAATAGCTGGTCTTAATGAGATTTTAGGTGATACCACGAAACCGCAATCACAAAAGGAGACCATGGAGCGTGAATTCTATGTTCCCACTTACCCATGTGAAAAGTCTGCACCCGTCCTTGATGCCCACATTCCTGAGCTCCATGCCTCTGCAATGGAGTTGAACGTATCCATTGGGAAGTTCCAGATTTCAAAACTAAAAGAGATATATTGGTCACAAAAAGAGACCACGAAGAGTGAACTCTGTGTCCCCACTGACTCATGTAGAAAGGCTGCACCCGTCTTTGATGCCCACGTTTCTGATGTCTCTGCCCCTGCATTTGGGTTGAACGCACCCATTCAGAGGTTCCTTGCACACAATGTACCTGTGGAGTACCCTCTGCCAGCTGACAAACCACCAGAGGTGGGTCACCTTGAGTCCACTTTTCATCAAGGCCTCCGGGAAGAGCTTGGAGGATCGTCCGGAGAACGCTCTCGAGAGGGGGGAGTAATGTCAGGGTCACCTAGACCTCCTGCCTAGCCATAGCTTCCTTGTCCACTGGGTGTGCTGCTGCCTTCTGTTGGCTCTGGGTTCCTCTGTCTGTCTGTCTTCTTGTTGCTCCTGTCTCTGTCCTTATAGCTTGTTTCCTGTCTGTTGCTTTTGCCTTTGCTTGAAGTCAGATTCCTGATGCACATGCTTCTGATATCCTGATCTGTTTTCTGTACCTGTACCATAGAAGTCTGTTCACAGTAAAAGCCCTTGCTGGTAATCTGGCTTGTCCCTGTTTGTTCCTGTTCTCAGTCCCTGCCCCCAGACCTGTCCTTGCTCCCCTGTCCTGTTCCAGTCTCCTCGTTGCTGACCTCGGCTTGTTACCTGACTTCGCTACCTGCCGCCTGCCTCGGACCTCTGCTTGTTACCTGACGTCGCTATCTGCCGCCTGCCTTGGACCCCTGCTTGTGACCCCTACTACGCTCGTGCTGTTCCGGCCACCGAGATCGTACCCGCCACAGGAGTCTCCCGTGACAAATACTTACCAACCTGTGATGAGCCAATATAATCACTTTTAATACACTATGAGTTATGTGCTGTTTTTCTTCCTATTTTCAGTGTTTGAGATGCTGGGCCACCTTCACTAAATAGCTGCAGACTCGTATGATGCCAACAGGAGAGCTTTTTTACATTTCATCACCTCACCACAACAGTCAAAGGACACTTTTTTAGTGCTTGTTTTCACTTGAAATTTTATTGTGATATATAATTAGTAACACTCCTAGGATATAGATTGGAATTTGTGGATTATATCACTGTTATTTCTCATGTGCACTTAATATATATTGATTATTTTGTGTCACCCATTTATATCAGTTAGGTTAGAGCGCATTTAATATTTTATATATTTATATGTATTTGGTGATTGTTTGGATTGTATTGGATATTGTTGGTGATTGATTTTTTGTAGGTTGACCATTGACTGGCATAGTATTAAATCATGCCCATATTATATGGGTCTGATGTACCCATTGTGCCAATCAATTGGTTTATTGGCATTTGTAATGTGTTGATTTTTATATGTAATGTGTTGTATTTTGGGCCTGTTTTTTGGTAGCTTCACCATTTATTGCCATAGTGTTAAATGATGCCCATATTATATGGGAATTATCTACCCACTGTACCAATGAATGGGTGGAGGGTGGGGGTAGTTATCTGGGGAGGGTTGTTAGACCTCCTGGGTGAGTGGTGGGGGAGGGTGGGTTAACCCCTTAATTACTATAGCGGTTATTAACCGTTAAGTGATTAAGAGGTTAGGGGCCATTAGATTGTATTTTTGTATGTTTTCTTGCTTGCATTGGAGGATATGGCCCTGCAGTATGTTGACGAGGATGCCCTTCAGGATGGCAGGAGTAAGTAGAACAATTTTTATTTACTTTACTGTATTTATGCTGCCTGGCTAATGTTTGATTTCTGGATAACAGTTATTTTTCCCTTTACAGTACTGTATGATGTGTTTCGTGGTGGGGGGGGGGGGGGGGGGTGGGGTGGGGAAGTGAGGTGTATTTATTGAAATGTATACCATCTTTATTTATTTTACAACCCGCGAGGAGCACCCAAGGACCCCTGGAGACCTGTGGGGGACCACCCGGGGACACCCACCAACCTATGTTATCAATCCTGTGCTAAAATAAATAAATAGTTGTTTTGTGTGGGGGTTCAGGGGGTGGGTTATGTACTCGTGCTTATTACATATTGTAATGTTTATTAGAGGCAGAGGGGGTGAGTGAAAGGCCAAGTACCCCCTTCACTCACCCTCTCTGCCCCCAATAAAGCTGCTGCCTTAACCCCTTCATTGCCTTAGCGGTTAGTGGCTAAGGTAATGAAGTTGCCTGTAAATGCATTTTTATTGCATCGGATTGATGCCGGGGGTCTCCGGTGCTGATATTAATGGGTATCCGCTCCAGAGACTTCCGGCATCAATCCGATGCATTTTTTTTTCTAAGTGCCGTCACGACGCTTATTTGCAGCTACTCACCACCTTCTTGCCAACTTTTCCTGGCGAGACGATTTGGAGAGGGTATCGCAATTCTGGAGCGGCGATCAGCCTCGATAAGCTAGTTTGACAAGCTGGCGATAAGTGGTGATAAGTGGCTTCTCGCTGCGCATTTGGCAATTTTTGTTTTTCCGCAAAAAATTTTGATGAAAAGCTCTCTTATCGCCGACTTATCAGGGCTTACTGACTCGCAGTAGGCTTTTTTGGCGATAAGCTGTCGATAAGCCACTTATCGCTGCTTACTGCATGAGGCCCTTAATGTCATTTTTTAATAAGTTTTAATATACTGATACGCCTCTGATTTCTAAAGCAGGCTTTAGCACACTTTCCCAGCAGTGCAAGATTTTTGTAACACTTTCCTGTTTGGGATAATTTGTTGCCAATATTCCCAGCAGTTTGAGCTGTAAACTGTAAAAATGGATAATGTTACCTTAGTAATATAAGAATACATTGTAGCTGCTGAGTTTAAATGACTGAAAGATAGATTTGTAATGAGAGGCGGCCATTTAGTGAACCCTGCGAAGCAGAATTTTGCTGATCGATCACAGGAGAACTAATTAATCAGCAGCGTAGGTAATTCGTTTTCAATAAAGGTAATAAAAGGCTGCATATTTTAAAACAAAAACATATTTGAAATTTTTTTTAAGCTTCTTAGATTACCTCTAAAAAATTCAATCAATAATTAAAAATATTTCTTCTTGTTATTTATGTTTATACATCGCAAATGATATATGCAGACCATAAGGGGTTCACGTGAATGATTTGACATACCCACATACTGTACACAGTCAGGGATAAGACAGGAGTATTAAACATAACGAAAGGAAACCAATGTCCCAAAGATCATACAATTGCATTTTTTGACATTTAAATGATGAAATGTAACCAAAAGGATACATTTCAATATGAAATTGTTTCATCATATCACTGAAGCTCTGAGCTTCATTCTTTTGAGTGGAGATTTGAGCTTCCCTCATACAGGGACATTGCTTCACAGCATGTTTAAAGAGGGTCCTTTTTCCTTTGCTGTTATATAACTTTTTGTGGGATCTCTGAGGTATCTTTCCATTGGAAGTAACCATCATGGCATCATTAGTCAAACACCTAAACCAGGGGAGCGCAAACTTTTCCTGCTGCGCCCCCCTGTCTGGCCTGCCCCGGTTTCGCGCCCCCCTTCCTACCTGCAGCCGCGTCAGATGACGCTCCTGGGTCACGTGATGTCCAGCCACGTGACCCGCGACGTCATTTGGCGCCCGTGACATCACATGACCCCACAGCGTCATTTGATGCCGCGTTGTCACGGAGACGCGTCACAACGTCTGAATCCCGGTACGTTTTCTTGTTGCAGAGGCCTCACCCAATCCCCCCGCATTTAATTTAAATGCCTGGTGGAAGAGTGCGGGACCTCTGCAACCGCCCGCGCCCCACCCCCCCAGCTTAATCTCCCGCCCCCCAGTTTGTGCACACCTGAGCTAAACGATGAGGACAAAAAGTGATTGATAACAAAAAACGACTGTCAATCAGTACTAAAAATAGATTTACCATTTGTTTATTTCTATTCATCACTGGGCACATAAAAAAGCTAAGGTTTGCATTTTAATGTGTTCTATGGAGACATTGGTAAGTATTTGAAACATTTTGTGCGTGCAAAGTGGGACTTCCCCTGCAGCCCTCTATTCACTGGCATATAAAGTTTATATTTACATCCCTAACAAAAACAGTGTCTTAGGAAATGAACAGTAAATTGACACAAATTCCTTGTTTTGTGGTTTCTGGACTGTAAACGTGCCTCCTGGGTAACTTTCAAAGACTTTGCAAGTCTTTTCTTTCCTTGGAGTAAGATGGATCTCTCTCCGTTCTCCCAAAGACATCCAGACTTACAATAATACCCACTTTCATTACCGTCTAGAAAATGCAGTGTTCCTTCGGTGTGGCGAAGCGAGTGAAAAAAATAAATCAGATCCACAAATAAATGATATCTCCCAGGGGAAAAAAAATCATTTTTTCTTCTTCTTCCAACTTTCTTTTTTCAAGTGCGCACGTTATGAAGATTGAATTTTACTTGATGGGAACCATCAGCCATGAAGGAGCAATATGAAAGTTGAATTGTATGCCAAGGCCGGATATAAAGAGAGATTATAACTTGCATTGCACTCTATCTGTAACTTTCAACCATCGCTCTGCAGGAGCTGAAAAAGGGCATGCTAAATATTGATTTATAATGTCATAGGTTCCCAACCTTCCTTGCATTGTGCACCCCCTGCTAGAAAGAACCCCTAATTAATAAATCGTATTGTTTACCCATCAGACTATTGATAACAAAACAGTTTGACCAATCTAGTGTATGGAGCGCTTGGGGGAACACGTGCTTAATAGGGCCCTAAACTGCAACCCAGTTTTGTCAGATTGTATTGGTGGTATAGCTGTGAATTGCTGCAGGAACTTCCAAAGTCACGCCCCACAATGCCTTGCTGCTGTGGTTGCAAAGCATTGTGTTGAGCAACTTTGGAAGAGCCTGTTGTAATTAACAGCTATACCCCCCACACTAATGTGCAGTTTGGGGTCTTGCTGAGAACGCAGTCCCCCACTGGATCCGGAACCCACTATACTCCATGGGATTCGCCTTTACAGATTTATTTTGCCCAGCCCCTTGGAGACAACTCGAACCTCCTGTTAGAAATCACTATCGTACTGTAGGCCATGCATAAGTAACAGGGATCCCTACATTTTTCATATAGTTGACTATTTCAATGTTGAAAGTGTAATCCCTTCTACTTGACTAAAAAGATCACGGGTTTCAGAATCCAGCGGGATCGCGCATTTTAGCCCTTCCACATCAACAGACAAAGGGCTTAGCCCAACAAATATTGTGATAACATTGTCTGTGGTGATTAGAAATTAGACCTTGTGATTATTTATTTGTTAATTATCTCAGGGCTCAGGTTTGAAATGAAGTTTGTTACCATTCTAGTGACGGGAAACATGTCAGGAATGATCTGGAGTTTAGAAGTGGCATGGAGTAGCAATGAATGTGAGCGATGAAAATGCATTACATCATTAGCCAGGGTAATATCATAAGAGGACAGGCTTCCAATGTCAATGGTATATAATAATAATAATAAGCTTAATAAGCATATGAGTAGCTCCATGGCTTATAATTAACACCTCATACATAAACCTTGGCCCCCTGCAGACACACTTACCAGTACGCCCTCCTACTGTCTCTGTACGTTCTTCCTACCAACCAATTAGACTGTAAGCTCCTCGGGGAAGGGACTCCTTTTCCTATATGTTACTTTTATGACTGAAGCACTTCTTCCCATGATCTGTTATTTGTATTACAGCTAAACCCCGTTATAACGCGGGTCTCGGGGTCCACCCCGAGACCACCGCGTTACTAACGGGGTCGCGAGAAAAAAAATGGCCGCCGCGCTTTAGCGCATATTCATCCCGCGGGACAGGAGATGGGAGCGGGCATGTCCCTCCGCTCCCCGCTTCCCCCTGTCACCGCGGGACAGGCCGCGGGGCAGGAGATGGGAGCGGGGATGTCCCTCCTGTCCCCGCTTCCCCCTGTCACCGCGGGACAGGCCGCGGGGCAGGAGATGGGAGCGGGGATGTCCCTCAGGTCGCCGCTTATCTCAGATCCCGCTGCCTGCATGGAGGTGGTAGCGGGGGGTTTCTTCTCCCCACCGCTGTCCCTGGCGCTCCCGCTGCCTGCGCGGGAGGAGGGGGGGAGCGGGTGGTGGTGCTGGTCGCGGCCTTTCCTCTGCTCCGACCCCACCCCCCGTCTGTGTAGAGTGTGTGTGTGTATGTATATATGGGAGAGAAAGTGTGTGTGTGTGTATATGGGTGTGTGTAAGTGTGTGTAAGTGTGTGTGTGTCTAAGTGTGTCTAAGTGTGCGTGAGTGTGCGTGAGTGTGCGTAAGTGTGCGTGGGTGTGCGTGGGTGTGTGTGAGTGTCTGTGAGTGTCTGTGAGTGTCTGTAAGTGTGTGTGAGTGTGTGTGCAGTGTGTCAGTGTGTGCAGTGTGTGCAGTGTGAGCAATGAGGAGTGTGTGTGCAGTGTACAGTGTGTGTGCAGTGTGTCAGTGTGTGCAGTGTGAGCAATGAGCAGTGTGTGTGCAGTGTGTCAGTGTGTGCAGTGTGAGCAATGAGCAGTGTGTGTGCAGTGTGCAGTGTGTGTGCAGTGTGTCCAATGAGCAGTGTGCAGTGTGTGTGCAGTGTGTGTGCAGTGTCAGTGTGTGCAGTGTGAGCAATGAGCAGTGTGCAGTGTGTGTGCAGTGTGCAGTGTGTGTGCAGTGTGTCCAATGAGCAGTGTGCAGTGTGTGTGCAGTGTGTGTGCAGTGTCAGTGTGTGCAGTGTGAGCAATGAGCAGTGTGTGTGCAGTGTGCAGTGTGTGTGCAGTGTGAGCAATGAGCAGTGTGTGTGCAGTGTGTCCAATGAGCAGTGTGTGTGCAGTGTGCAGTGTGTGTGCAGTGTGAGCAATGAGCAGTGTGTGTGCAGTGTGCAGTGTGTGTGCAGTGTGTCCAATGAGCAGTGTGTGTGCAGTGTGCAGTGTGTGTGCAGTGTGTCAGTGTGTGCAGTGTGAGCAATGAGCAGTGTGTGTGCAGTGTGCAGTGTGTGTGCAGTGTGTCAGTGTGTGCAGTGTGAGCAATGAGCAGTGTGTGTGCAGTGTGTGTGCAGTGTGAGCAATGAGCAGTGTGTGTGCAGTGTGTGTGCAGTGTCCGTGTGTGCAGTGTGTGTGCAGTGTCCGTGTGTGCAGTGTGCAGTGTGTGTGCAGTGTGCAGTGTGTGTGCAGTGTGTCAGTGTGTGCAGTGTGAGCAGTGTGCAGTGTGTGTGCAGTGTGCAGTGTGTGCAGTGTGCAGTGTGTGTGCAGTGTGTCAGTGTGAGCAATGAGCAGTGTGTGTGCAGTGTGCAGTGTGTGTGCAGTGTGGCAGTGTGAGCAATGAGCAGTGTGTGTGCAGTGAGTGTGTGCAGTGTGTGCAGTGTGCAAAAAAAAAAATTAAAAAAAAAAAATTTTTGTTTAATTTTTTTTTTTTTTTTTTTTAAACGGGAGCCACGGGAAATCCGCGTTATAACCGAATCGCGGTATAACGAGGCGCGTTATAACGGGGTTTAGCTTTATTTGTTATTTATATGATTGCCACGTGTATTACTGCTGTCAAGCGCTATGTACATTAATGGCGCTATATAAATAAAGAGACATACATAATAATAATAATAAAAAGCAGCATTGGTAATACTAACCGTATATACTGTATAAGCATGTGTGGGTTTATGTGCATCTACTGTATATAACAGTATACAGTATTTACCTATGTGTGCATCTAAATAATAGTATATAAACAGGTGTGTGTTTGGGTGTATCTATATAATAGTACAGAATAAATGAGTTCTTGATTATTAGGTGATACCTAAATGAAGAACTCATTTATTCTGCACTATCGCAACTGGACTAAAACGACTATTTCCGTTATATATATAATAATAGTATGCAACCCCTCTTTCTCTAGGCCCCAACTGATACCTGTTGCTGAGTTGGGGGCCTGAGTCCTTTATAACTAAATGATATGCCACACATGGCTTAAGAGTCAGACAACGGGAAACAACTACAGTACAAGGTGGGTGTGATATAACCAATTTTATATATTATATATATATATATATATATATATAAATAGAAACATTCCATAGCTTGCACTCAGAGTAATTCAATGTAAGGCGGGTGCTAGTCCCAAACAAATAATATAAACAATATTACCATTCTTGCATCCAGTAAGAAGAGACTGCACTCAGGTGTAGTATTCCAAAGGATCTGTATTCGGCATAAGGTACAAAAATAGGCCGCCAAAACCGACGTCTCGGTCCCTTGAGAAAGGTCCCATTCCGGGTGGATAGTTGGGAACCTTGTGATCCTTAACAAAGGATTACCACAGTCACATAACATCACATCAACACAACATTACACAAATGCTGCACAGCTGTATGTCATTGTCAGTGATGATACGGTCACCCAATTTTGGTTATATAGGCTTATGTGATGGTGCCCGCACACCATTGGAGCTCTTTAATGCAACAGTGTAGCAGGTCTGTACTTTGCAAAATACTTTGGTGCCACGTTAACTGCAAACGTAAAGGGCCCCCTCTGATGGTACCCAATGCTCTGGGAGGCTTCCCGGCTATGATTTGCTGGGCTTCTCTACACGCTCTACTGCTCTCCCACCAATCAATGTCTGCTCTCTCTTAGCGAGACACAGCCTGGCCCCCGGGTCACACTTGGCAGAACTTTTCATATTTGGTTCTCTTCTGCTGCACTGGCAGCCATTTAGTGAACCCGAAGCTTAATCTTCACTGATCAATCACAGAATAACGGATCGATCGGCAACTTCACTAATTACTTCTCATTGTGTGAATTGTATTAAAGCACATATTAAAGGGTGGGAGGTGGAAACGTCAGCTTGGACTGCTGCTTTAAAGGCTCCTCTTTGCTCCGCCCCGCCTCTTCCACAGCCTTACAGTAGTTATTGGCTAATCCTATGTCCATCATAAGTCACATGTCCACGGCACACTCGAGAGGAACCTGACAGGGGCCAGTATGAGTGGGTTGCTTGCATCACACGGGGTTACAAGTATATAAGCACGTGTGGGTCTGTGTGCATCTATATAACAGTATAAAAACATGTGTGTGCTTATGTGCAGTGTTCGACAAACCTATACATTTGCTCGCCCTGGGCGAGTGGATTTAACCCCCGGGCGAGTAAATATTGGCCCAAGCAGCACACGTTTGGTACTAGATGGCGAGTAGATTTTTTTGTGTGGCGAGTAGATTTTTTGGTGATTTGTCAACCACTGCTTATGTGTATCTATATAATGGTATTTAAGCATGTGCGGGTCTATGTATATCATTGTACGTATGTGTGTGTGTGTGTGCATATGCAAAGGTGTGCATATCATATATATCAGGGGAGCGCAAACTTTTTGTGCTGCGCCCCCCTGCCTGCTCCCGCAGCTACTCGCGCCCCCCTTACTGTTTGACCGGAGTCAAATGACGCCGGGTGTGATGTCACACGACCCCATTGCCATGGCAACGCGGCGTCATGTCACGTCACATGGCCTGTGGCGTCATTTGACGCGGCACAACAGACTACTGAAACCGGTAAGCAGGTTACAAAGGCCTCACGCGAACCCCCGGCATTTAATTTAAATGCCTTGAGGAAGAGCGCCGTGCCTCTGCCCCCCCCCCCCGACCCCCTGAAAAATCTAGTGGCCCCCCTGGGGGGCGCACCCGTCTGTTTGCGCACCGCTGATATATATCACAGTGCCTCTTACAATGTGTATCAGTGCTTTTGAGAGGGTGTCAGTGTCTTCTTGCACAAGTGTGTTTACGGTATGTGTATATGCACCTGTATATTAATGTCTGTATCTATATGTGTATCAATGTTTATATGTACAGTATACACAGTGTGTACTTGTGTTTGGGAATTAAAAAAACTTAAATGTTGAAAACATTTGTTTTAAGTTTTTACCCGTCATTAAAATATTTTATTTTTACAAAATCTAAAACCAAAACGAATCGAGTACTGGCAAAACCACAACACGAAAATGTATCAGACCCAAAACCAAGACACTAGTGAAAGTGCCCACACTTCCATTTTCAACCCTCTCCCTATAGTTAAAACAGAAGAACTCAGTGCAGCAGCCCATGCAAACGGCTCTCACCAACTTGTGGGGATAGGATGATGATAAAAGCTTTTGAGAGAAAGAAATTGAAGCCCGAAACGAGAGAGATGGATACATGCTTTAGATGTTTAATGTAACTGGAAATCAGGGGAATGCAAGATTATGCATATTGCAAAAAATATATCCTCATGAATACAGCAGAGTGTAATTTGTGTCGGTGAAGGGGTCCACAGAGAACATGCTTGTGAATTATTAAATCATCACTGCAACTGTTAAAATGAGCAGAACCCAGTTAGGGGAGACATCGTTACAACGCCAAAGGAAAATGCATTTGATTTTTTCATTTTGCTTGGATTTTTAGTGATTGATCAAATCCATAAAAAAAAAAACTGATATTAAAAAATAATAAGTCCATCGTTTAACCCCTGAAAAAAAGAATCCTGTTTTATTAAGGTCACCAAATAAATATTTTAGTTTTACTCCTCCCTTGCTCTACTTCAGTCATGAATAGTAGTTGAAGTAGTCGTACTGTGCCTTTTCTTTTATAATACTGTATTAAAAACATTGGGGGCAAAGCTTTTTGGTCTTTATTTTGGGAAAATGTATGTAATGTTTAAGCTATAAATGAAGGGGGTACAGCAAGTCTTTTTAAACTAGATCTCCATTAAAACAAAAGGGGAGCTGTGAGTGTGTAAATGAAAAGTAGTGGTGATTTTTTGGCTTAAATAGAAAAGTATTGTCCCTCTGCTACGCCATCACACTTGTGTGAAAAAGAAGCCCTACTGTGTAGTGTATAATGGTGTCGCTCAGATATAGATTGAAAAGAGAAGTGAATGGTTTGTACTGTACAGCAATAACAAACAAAAGTGGAGAGCGCTATTGTTTGGTGATAGTTAAAGGACCATTCTGCAATGCATTGTGCCTCTAATAGCAGGCAAATTATCTCAGTCTCAATAATATGTTACTTAGCAGAGGAGTTGAGGTCACTTTCATTTCTTTATGCTGCACCACGAACAATAAGCACAAATTATTTGCGCTGTAATCGAGCCTCCGTTGTTAGATAGTTATTATCCCAATCCTGAAAACCCCACAAGTGTCCAGAAAATAGCTTCTTAACTCTTTCACTGGCAGGCAATGTATTGTATCACCCATTTCACTCTTTCATACTGTATGTATGTTTATTTCAGAGTTGATTTGGTGCAGGATTATGCCATGAAAAGGCAGTTTTTAACATGACCTCAATGTCAGACTGGAGTATCAAGGGCAGAAAGACTCACGGCTACTGTCCCACACCCACAGTCGCTCCTACCAATGACTGCCATCTACTGCACTTATTCCCTCACCTGCTGTCTCTGTACATTTCCCATGATAACTGGTTCCTGATAAACCAATTTCATTGCGAAACACGTTGAAGATATTCCGTGACCTTTTGGAGCTATCTCAGCCGCCGTAGGATGCTGAGGAAGAGCCTGGACCTATCAGCATCCCGCAGAGCACGCGGAAGTGAAGGAACACAGGAGCGAAAGATACCAGGCGACTCGCGCTGTCCAGGCTGTGGTCATACTCCAATGCAGGCCGCCAATGCTATTTTATATATGTAAGTACAGAGTGCTGTACTGTATTTTTATGTGGATACATCGTTTTTATATAAATTTTCTCTGTGTATGGTAATTGAATACGAAGGGAAGACACTGCATCCTAAGGAATCCTAAGAACCACACAATACAGGGTACAGAGTAATGATGGTTGCACCAATATTTGCTATTACCTCATGTCAGGATACAATTATACCAGTATGTGGATTGCTTTATGGGTCATTTACCCATACTTATATACCCTAGGGACCCAAAATCCTAGGTATATTTTTGATACCTGTGGATTTATATACATATTGTATAGATAAATCCTATACACAATTTGTGAATACGATTTTTGGACTTATTATGTCTACGAACGGGCATCCAGCACATTAGCATCATTTAGGTTTTATTTCTTGTTTGTTTCCCTATTATCACAATAAGATCATTTACTATTAGTGGAGGAAGAGTGCATGTTTCACAGGGATTCTTTCGCTTTATGTAAGCACTATTCGTTTATTCCCTTAGCACCCCAATAATGTACCATCATTTGATCATTACTG
Source organism: Ascaphus truei (assembly GCF_040206685.1). Lineage (NCBI taxonomy): Eukaryota > Metazoa > Chordata > Amphibia > Anura > Ascaphidae > Ascaphus > Ascaphus truei. The sequence continues at coordinate 68,365,506 of NC_134488.1, read as the reverse complement.
TATCAGGCAGTGCGGTTTCCGCTTGTGTATATAATATATGCACACTTACACACCCTCACACTGACACACACTGACACTTTCAGACTTAGTGGCGCATTGCTGACTGACCTTAAAGCAGGATAGGTTGCCTATCGTGGCAGTGACTGACAGGTTAGTCAGTGCTGCAAAACAGGCGCCAGGATTCCATTTTGTTCCTCCCTTCGCTAAGGGGCTACATTTGACAAATGTGCAAATGAACAAAAATATGAATTATGTTGCCTTTGTCGTATACTCATGGTTAGATTTGTAATTTTGTTACAAGCAGTGCTAAAACCCTGGGAAAAAACCCTGCAGCCTCTTCCCGCCTAACCTGTCCTCATTAAGGTGTTTAATTGTTAGGCAGTGTTATGTATTCATGTCTTTTGCTAGCAATAACATTGTATTAGCACAGTCTTTAATTTAATAAAAAAAAATAGAACAGCCAAGCATATTTATTTTTATTATCTTCTAGTAAATCTTTTAGTCGAAACATTCCATTGTGGTGTGTAAAATATCCCAAAGACTTGCAATTAACAGGAGATTGTTCTCTTGAGGAGCATTCAGACGAGAACAGCTCAGTGTACTGTACTGTACTGTACTGAAGCATGTTTGTATGGGAAGCAAACATGTGGTTGGTCTGGACTATATGTTTAATTATACACCAAATTCAAAAACCATGATTCTTGATGTGTGTGTCTGAAAGCGGTATCGCTCCGTATAACCGTTCCCTGTAACTCCTGATATAGCTTCAGATAACCTTTCCCTATAACTCCTCCTATTGCTCTATATAACCGCTCCCTATAACCCCTCCTATTTCTCCATATAACCCCTCCCTATAACTCCTCCTATTGCTCCATATAACCTCTCCCTAAAACTCCTCCCATTTCTCCATATAACCGCTCCCTATAACTCCTCCTATTTCTCCATATAACCGCTCCCTGTAACCCCGCCTATTTCTCCATATAACCGCTCCCTATAACCCCGCCTATTGTTCCATATAACTACTCCCTATAACTCCTGCTAAAGCTCCATATAACCTCTTCCAATTGCTCTATATACCCACTCTCTATAACTGCTCTTATTGCTCTAAAATAATCACTCAATATCCCTGTAGAGATCTTACAGTCTTTTGCAAAATAACCCCATAGGTGTTTGAAGAGTTTTAAGTGCTCAACCAGCTCAGGACAATTATTTATTCCCAACTAATTCTGCTAAAAACCCCTTTAAGTATATTTAATTAGCCTTTATGTCCTTTTTGCATGTACGACATCATAAATAATACTATTATTAGGATTTTAATACAATGGCCCATCAGAGCTCAATCCAAGCATTCCACGGTATTCATTAGGAAAGCAGATTAAATGTTCTAGTTTCCATCTCAGTAGGCTGGTCATATTCAGTAGCGCAGCAATATTGGGTGCAGGCCAAGCAACGTAATTGCATTTAATTTAGCTCTGCTGGCATCGCCGTCTACCCAGGGAAAAGATTCAGCATGCAAGTAAGACCTCAGATCATCAAGAAATGTTCAGGGATCATCACAAAAAGCAAAGGCTTCAAGAAATGTAGAAAGCTTTTCAAAAAAGAGTCATTGCAGTGCAGGGGCAGTCGCCAAGGAATATAGGAAGGGGGTTTGTGGGGGTGGGGAGGATGTATGCAGGAGTCTGCAAAAATACTAGTTGTACTCAGAGGTCAACTTTATTTAAAAATAATAGTAGTGCTTGATTTCAAGAATGCTCATGCTAATTCGGTTGAATGTTTGGTCAGAGCTCCATTGATTTTAAGAAGGTTCATCTACCGGTAATCTATTGTGTCATACACAGTGGTCCTACATCAGCTAGGATTCTGGGTAATGACATGCAACCACTACCAGCTTTACAATGAAGAAGGAGTCTCCCAAGTTCAAACTGATGAGTCCAAAGGGCTGAAACCTGTCTTTGAGTGGGTTTTTTGTATATACTGTGCTAGCATGAGCTCAGTGGCATGTGTGCAACTGTACTTTGTCGGTTAACTTCCATTGCATCCAATGGAACAATCTGTTATACTGTATGGTGTAAACATATCGTATTCTATTTGTATACTTTCCTCGGACATTCGCATTGTGGAAATATTAGGAAGAGGTGAACATTCAAATGACAAGCAACACAATCTCATTCGGTGATTAAGCATTTTAGTGTTGGCTGGGCATTACTTTCCAGCGAATATAATTTTGTTCCTATATACCATTGACAGTGTACACAGCGCTGTACATATCATTTTGTAGAAGCCATGAAGGTTATTCATCAAAGTGTGATAGTATTGATTGGGCACTATCACACAGAAACTCCCATTGCAGTTGGTGAAAGTTTCCGTGGTGAAAGTGGCACTATTGCAGTTTAATAAATAACCCCCATGAGTCCTTTCCCTGAAGAGCTTACAATCTAACATTGGGGCCTGAGATAAAGGGACTTGGCCAAAGTCAGAAGGAGAGCTGACCCTGGGGTTTGATCAGTGCTTTCCTGTTTCAGTCAGAGTAGCGCTAGAGATGGGAACATTTTTCTGCAGGCCTGAGGGAACGTGGCATATTGCACAGTTTTTTTTAGTTTGTTGAAAGAGTTTGCTTCGTTCCAAAAGTCCTCAACAAGTTCGCTTAACGCTAAAAAGTCAATGGGCAGTACATATTTGCTTAATTTCGCTTATTTCGCGTTAGGAATCTGCTCAATAAAAAAATATTTAAAAAAGTCGCACGGCTGCTATTTCACCACTTTATACAAGCGAAATGGCAAATTCTGAACAATTTATTCTGTTTTGACAGAACTCTTGGCTTCAAAAGCGCTAGCAAAATATTTGCGGGTTTTGCCAACTTCTCCAAAGTTTACTCAGACCTGTGAAGAAGTGAATCTCTGCAGCTTTACACATCTCTATTCAGCATTATATACCGTAACTATGTCATGGGTAAGATTGCTTGATTTAGACCAGGGGTGGGGAACCTTTTCTCTGCCAAGGGCCATTTGGATATTTATAACATCGTTCGCGGGCCATACAGACACAGACAGGCACACGGCAGGCACACAGCAGGCAAGTAGCCACACAGAACCCCGCCCCCCTAACTCTGGTAGTTGCTGCTGCTGTTGGGGGGATCGTGTAGGGCGGATGCTGGGGTAAGTGCGGGGGGAACTGCTGGAGAAGCATGGGGAGAAGTGCGGGGAATGCTGCGGGGACTGCTGCGGGGGAAGTACGGTGGCTACTGGGGGATTGCTGGGGCTAGTACGGTGGCTGCTGGGGATCGTGTAGGGCTGCCGGCGCCTCACACCACTTCCTCCCTCCTCCCGATCGGGCGGCGGCCATTTTTTTTAAATTAGCGCGACCCGGTTATAGCAGTTGCCTTAGCAGGGCCAGACCAAATGATTTCGAGGGCCTTATATGGCCCTCGGGCCTGACGTTCCCCACCCCTGATTTAGATGATCTTTTCAAATACTTGTGCACCTTCAGTGAAGTTTGCTGAGGCTGGCGGTTCCTTTTGATCTAATTAGCACAGTTAGTTCGCCAACTGGTTTAGCACCTGTGCAACCTCCTGGAAAATGATGATGAAGGAAATGAGAGCCCGTTCTAGTGTTGTGGGATACAAACAGTGGCGCCTTTTCCATATGCTATTAGCAGCATTCATTCCAGTGCTGGAAAACCTAAGTCTTCTCCAGCATGGGGAAAATATCCTCACAGCATATTGAATACTGGCCAGCGGTGCCACATATACTGTATCTGTGAACAACATTTATACACAGTTGCAATGGTTATTTTTCATGTTGCTAATGCTTTATTGTAGGGTGTAATGGATTCACAGTGACGTTCTGTGGCTGGTTGGGTTAACTACAAGTGTGTAATCGCTGTGGGAATCCCAAAGGATTAATCACGCGCCATCCTCTCATTAAATCTGGCATTATAAAACGAGGGAGCCATCAACTCCCTGCCCTCATACCAACATCTGTATTCATTATCCCACCTTTTAAAAACTATACCTTCAAAAAGTCAGCAATACATCACCCTCCGACTGTGAATCTTTTTGGCACAAGAATTGCTAATTTAGGTTAAAAAAAAAAAATATGGCTTCTTTATTAGGTGTAAAATGAAACCTCTTCCAGGTTAATCCAGTTTGAATAATGATTTCAGCGCGTCTCTACAGTCAATCATAGCTGACGCTGATTAGCATAATGAAAAGCTGTGTTAAGTTAATAAAGGAGCCAGATTAAAAGCCAAGTGTTAGGGAAGAAGTAATGTCACTCACTATTGTCCTGAAATTCACTGTGAAGGCTGCCACCTACCTTCTAATTATTTCCACTGCCCGCTATGCAGCCGGGGATTTAACTGGAATAGACAGGAGATGGGAAATCAATCCAGATCTTTTACCTCTGAGGTCTGCTGTTTCCCAAGCTGTCTGTGTAGTGAAGCGTTAAATGTGAACTGCAGCAGGTATTTTGGATGGTATTGACAGACTGGGCTAATTTCCGACCACTATGGTATAATGCACGGGAGCTAGAGAGTGGTCAACTAACCGCTTACGCATTATAGGGCCATGTTACAGACTGCAGCAGGTATCTGCAGGTCTATTTTGGGGAAACTGAGTCCTCGCGTCTTTTTTAGGGATCAACAAGAAACTCCATATAGGGTATTAAAATGATTAGGCATTCATTTGGAATACTAAATGGCAGCGCATCATTTCTTATCATTAATGTTTATTTATAAAGTGCCAACATATTCCACAGCACTGTATAATGGGGGGGTGGGGGGGAGGAGATGGGATTAAATAAATAAATTAAAAGAACAACGTACCAAATAAGGGCAAACAGATACAAAAGATAACCAGGGTCCTACTGGTGGGAGCTCTCACAATGTATTAGTTACAGCTAAATTATTATTGTTTTGCTTCCGGCCTTGTCACAAACTCACCACTTGGTGTCTGAGGGCCTTACTCTACAAAGTCCGATAGTGCTGATTCGGTGCTACCGCATGGAAAGCTGCAGTAACTTCAGCGGGGCTCTCCGTGCAGTAGCACCGGATCTGAGCTATGGGACTTTATAGAATAAGGCCCTGTATCCTTATGAGCTTCGTGGGACTGCCTCTAACAACCTCTTTCTCCCACACTGACTGTTCGTACATGTGATCTGTGTACTGAACATGATTTTCCAAGCCTGAAATGAACCCAAGGATTTATATTCTTATGACTCCAGATAGCATCAGTGGCTGTATCCATTCCCTTTAAATCCATCCATTCCTGACAAACTCTCCTTATCTCTGGTGAGCAGACAACCCGTGGTCACCTTCCATCAAACAGCAATGTGCATCTGGCAAGCAAGCTAATGCTAACCTATCAGTCACTCTTCACAGCTGCCCTGTGTTTATCTACCAAGTTGCCCCGACATCAAGATTATTGTAATCATGCCACTAATTGAGAGGCGTCCCTAAAGCTAATTTATTCGGGTGAACAGCTTAGGGAAGAGAACAAATTGAAATCCAAAGTTATGATGCCTCAAACTTTGTGCAGAGGACAAATGATTGTTTAGTAAAATATTAGGATTTTCTAAAATTGAATCATACTATACCCCTACTAAGGTGAACATTGCGGGACAGATATGGTATTGAACATTGCGGGACAGATATGGTATTAAACATTATAGTAGACTAATGGATCTAGTTCTGTGTAACTGGCTTTCTTAAAAAGATTAATTCATCCTTATAGTAAATATTTTTTACGTATTTGCTTTTGGTGTAAAAATGAGTATAGGTCATTTATCCTGATAGCAGAGGAAATAAGGCACTTGTTCAGTCTTATTTAACCATCAACCAGATAAATAACTTGTTCAGCCTAACCCTTATCCAAATCCTAACTCCAAACGCCAACCTATCCCTTACATGCCAGCCTAACCCTAATATCCTAGCCTAACCCTAATATGCCAGCCTAACCCTTACATGCCAGCCTAACCCTTACATGCCAGCCTAACCTTTACATGCCAGCCTAACCTTTACATGCCAGCCAAACCCTACTATGCTAGTTAAACCCTACTATGCTAGTCTAATCCTAATATGCCAACATAACCCTAATATGCCAGCCTAACCCTAATATGCCAGCCTAACACCAACCAACACGGTCTGCGCCCTTATAATTTGGGAGAAAATCATTGTAGACTAAAAAAGGCAGAGGGAGTAGGTTATAGCTGCTGGGTACATAGACACTTTGTTTCTAATTTCCCAAATGTGTAATTGCTGATGTTATCTTAGATATGTATTGTTCTTCTCCCTTATCTCTTTGGCTAATGATGGCAGCAGAATTACAAAGACAAAAAAGCCTGGATAAACATTTTACTTGTCTGATTAAAAAACAAATGTTACACTCAACCCAAATGTTACACTCAACATGTCACTGTCATTAATTCACTTTGCTTCTAGGAGGGATTGCTCCTTTAAAGGGGCAGTTCAGATTTATCCTGCGGTATCTGGTTTCCGTTGGGGGGAATTGTGGACATCCTTGTACCATAGTACATATATGGTGGCCAGGCCCTATCATTACTAAATATTGGACTGCAGTTCAAACTCTTTTTTCAGACATTTTGGAGACCGATATCCCACTAGATCCCTATCTTTTCTTGTTAGCGCAAACCCCCGGAGGGGATGGCCACATCTGCTCGTTTTAAACTTCTCATACACCTCCTAACATTTCCAAATATACCTTGGCAGCTTTTTGGAAAAAACAGATGCTCCACCCTTAAAAACATTATCCTCCAACATATATGGGACCTGATGCTAACCATTTCTCTGAAATCTCCTCCTGGATGTCCCACCGTTACCTTAAGCTAAACATGTCCAAAACAGAATTAATATTCTTTCCCCCTTCCACTGCCACCCCTATAACAACTCTTACCCTCACTGCCAATAACACCACAATCTCATCAACGCCTCAAGCCCGCTGTCTAGGGGTCATCTTTGACTCTGATCTCTCCTTTATTCCTCACAAAGTCCTGCCGTCTCCACCTTCGAAGTACAGGCAGTCCTTGTTTTACAACGCTTCGCTTTACAATGAATGGCTTATCCAACGCTATGCAATGCATACCTAAGTTCATTTTTACAACGCCAAAACGACTTATCCAACGCTCTTACGACGCTTTGCAACGTTGTGTATGTGTATACAGTATATATATATACACACCTTCACATAAACAACGTTGCAAAGCGTCGTAAGAGCGTATATATATAATATTATACTATATAATATTATATTATACTATATAATATATTCTTTATTATGTTATATTATATATATAATACAGTATATACACTATATAATTTATGTGTGTGCTGCATATCTTATTGCCTGCGTAAAATATTTGGTGTATTTTAGTGTTAAAAATGCCTTCAGGAACGGAACCTTTCATTTAAACAGTGTTCCTATGGGAAAATGTGTTTCGCTTTACAACGTTTCGCTATCCAACGCCATTTTGAGTAACACATTGTGTCGGATAACCCAGGACTACCTGTATCACCAATTTGCCCTTTCCTCACTCATGATGCAACTACAATCCTAATAAACTCCCTCGTCATGTCCCGCGTCAACTACTGCAACCTTCTCTTAGTTGGCATTCTCCTTGTCCGCCTCTCTCAACTTCAATCCATCAAAAATGCTACCTAGCTCACCGCTTCAGTTTTGCTGCTCCACTACGCATATCTCTACACTGGCTTCCCATAGCTTCTAGAATTACATTTAAAACCCTTGTAATGACTTAAAAAGGTCTCAACGATGCTGCCCCCTCCCCCCTTACATCTCAGCCCCATACTCCAATGCATACCTAAACCACCTATGTTTTTCCCACGATATCCGCCTTTCCTCCTACCTTATTACCTACTCTGACTTGCCTGCAAGACTTCTCCTGTGCTGCCCCCTCACTCTGGAATTCCCTACCACGTAACATTAGACTCTCCCCCAGCTTTCAGATATTTAAAAACTCTCTGTAAACTCACCTTTTCAAGGAAGCCTATCTGGTATACCTCTAACATCAAACCCACGCCAACCCCATTAGGACTAGCTGTGGGGCTGGACCAATCACCACCCTATATTACATCCCCTCCTCCCCCCTCCCCACACGAAGAAATCAGCTGTCGGCTGGGCCATATTCCAATATGAGATACTCTCCATCAGTGGTTTTCAACCTTTTTTCTCTTTAAGCACTCCTTATCACAGTGCTCAGTTGCTGAGGCACCCCCACAACAGGACAGTCAGTCACATGAGACAGAGGCAGACAGACACAGAACAAACAGGACAGAGACACAGTCACAGAAGACACAGGACAGTCGCAGGGTCACAGGAGGACAGAGGGGGCAGAATCAAGGGGAACAGTTGGCAGAGTCCTAGGAGGGCAGTGGGCAGAGTCCCAGGAGGGCAGAGTCCTAGGAGGGCAGTGGGTAGACTCCCAGGAGGGTAGACTCCCAAGAGGGTAGACTCCCAGGAGGTCAGAGGGCAAAGTCTCGGTAGGCCAGACATGGAGAGTCACAGAAGACAAAGGACAGAGTCACTGGGTCACAGGAGGACAGAGGGCAGTCACAGGAGGACAGATGGAAGAGTTCTATGAGGGCAGAGTCCCATTGGGACAGAGGGCAGATTATCAGGGGGGCAGAGTCCCAGGAGCGTAGAGTCCCAGGAGGCCGAGGACAGTGACAGGAGGACAGAGTCACAGGAGGACAGAGACAGATGGACAGTCATAGGAGACACAGACACACAACAGGACAGAACAAATACACACACACACACACCAGAACGGAACAAATACACACACACAACAGGACAGAACAAATACACACAGGACATACAGACACCAAGCCTCACCTCTCTGCTTCCCATGCTGCTTCCTCCTCTGCTTGGCCCTGCTCCTGACACCACCTCCTGATTGGCTGCATTACCCAGCAGTAGCCAATCAGGATGGAGGAAACTGACCAGCCCCCAGCAACTTCCTTACTCTCTACCTGCTCCGCGAGCGGGGAAATACTGCTACACCTTTTTAATCCTGTCACGGATCTCCAGGGTGCCGGGATACCCTGGTTGGGAAACACTGCTCTAGAATGTAAGCTCTCACGGGTCGTCATTACCTCTTTGTATCTGTTTGTGCATGTTCGTCCTCACTTGTATGTAACTGTTTATGTAATATACATGACCCTGTACACCATTGTACTGCGCTGCGGAATATGTTGGTGCTTTACAAATAAACAATAATAATAATGCTAATGGAGAAACTCACTCCCTCTATAAAAGACTCAACCCAAAAGTTTTTAATGGTCTGGACCCATTGGCTGGAATATCATGGTAATGTTTGAACTCTTTTATTGATTGATAAATAAAGTTTACTGTCTCTCCAGATTGCCTAATCCCTCCCCATATTACAATGTTTCCCTTTATTTCTGTTTTATGCTCTCTTTTCTTGAAAGGTATTTTAATAGATACAACAAATTGTATTTACGGACCATATATATGGACTGTGTCTTGATCTTGCATCACTGTGTATTACCTTTTTCTGTCAAGGTTTATAAAAATGAATCAAAACCAATAAAAAAATGTTTTTCATAATTTATCACTGTAAGCACCTTCCTTTGAAAGATTCAATCGCCTTTAAAGCGGCAATCCAAGCTACAGTAGAGGCAACGTTTATTCTAACATTTGCCGTAAACTAGCCGGGTTACATTCTGGGAATGTGCTGGGTATGTGCTGGGCTAGTTTGAGGCACGTTTAAGGCATTTCTGCATTGACTAACGACCCATAGGATTAACACAGCAGGGATCCCTGGCAGTCCAATTCAGTTTGAATGGGACTGCCAGGGACCCCCGCTGTTAATCTGATAGGCCATTAATCAATGCAGAAATGCTGGGGCTAGTTTTAGGAAAGTTTAAGGCATGTATTCAGAATGTACCTGGGTGTTTCCTGGGATTTTTGGGGAATTGTCACTGGTTTTTGTTAGAATAAGAGTTGCCTCTACTGTAGCAATTTCTTGTGTGATTTTTTTTTTGTTTCAATTTTTTTAATTGTTTTTTGAGAGAATGACATCATATAACAAGTTTTAACATACATCTGTTACAACTTCACATTTTACAAAAAGAAGAAATATTAAACATTATATTACAACATAAATAATACTCTTGTTGTCTTCTTTTCTTATATATTAACTTTCATCTGTTGTATTGTACAAAACTTTTGTTATTTTTTAAATTTTAACAACCTATTGGGGAAGGAGCCGCTTCCGGACATCTCTCTCTCAGAGAAAATCAAGGATAGTAGAGAGAAAAGCAAGAAAGAAGAGGGGGGGGGGTGAGGGGGTTGTGTGATTTTTTTAATGTAGGATTTAAGCTAGGGCAGCTGAACCCCATTAATTTCAGCTCCATGGACTCCCTGCTTCTGGACACAGACCTATGTAGGGGGTGTCGGTAGCCGCTCCGCTGGCAGGGTACATGTAAGGATGGTGTTTCAAAGCTCCGGAGCCCTGTGAGCCAATAGGAAGCTGTGATGTCATTGGGTTTGGCTTCCTATTGGCCTACTGGCACCCCCTTTGGAGGTCTGCATTTAGGGAAGCAGGGGGGCCCCGGAGCTGAAAAGAAAGGGGGTTCAGCTCCCGAGACGCCCTGCTTCAAACTTACAGTATGTTAAAAAAAAAACATGAATTGCTCCTTTAAAGTAACTACCTTTTTCTATCTTGTGAAAAAATGATATGAGTTGGTTCCTGTTGGGAACACTGAAACCAAACCTATGAGTTACTGATGTCTATTGTTTGACTAATGATGGATCCATAATTACAATGTAAACAAAAGACCTAAAGCAAAGCTAACAATGTTAATTATTGTGATAATATGAAACAATGTTTTGTAGTATTAAGATAATTTGATAAACATCATAAAACCATGTGCTTACCGTGGAAATGTAACATTTTATTATTACTTTCAATTATACTTATAGTTCACGATCAGCTACATTTTATCCTACTTGACTTGCCACTGTCCTTAGTTCACGTTTGTCCTAGAATGAAATGCCCCTTTAAACAATAATGGTACAATAGTAAGTCTGCACATATTAATATTATCAGCTTTTATTTGTAGGGCGCTGTAGGAGACGAGTGCAGAGGTATAATCAAGACATAGATTTCGGAGAAATAAACATTGGCTTTTATTCAGCCCATAGCATCAAAAGAACAGAGCTTTAAGGCAGCATACTGTACAAATAAACAGCCTACTCCTTTGTAAGGGCTAACTCACACTTCCCAGTCCCTATCTGCAGGGCTGGGAGGATAAGCCTCTTACCAACCTCTGACCCCAAAAGAGGTACCAAAAGAGGTACCTGTTACCATGGGCTCTGTATATCAGTGCAGATCTGGGTTGGTGTCCATGGGGTTTACCCTCTGGCTAGTTCCAGGGTCTGCTGCGTCCTGGAATAAAGAGGCTGGCTCCCTGGGATCACTCTCTAACAGCACCCACTTCCTTAATGCTAGAGAGATCCCCTTCAGTTTACTTAGAAGACTTTTCTACCTGACTGATGAGACTGGCTAATTGTCTGTAACTGCAATTAACCTGCTCCCTGCTGGACTCATCAGCCAGGCTTTTTATTGGAAGACCTTTTTAGACAGGGGTTAAGGCCTCTGTCACAGGCGCCAACATATTCCGCAGCCCAGTACAATGTAGGAGGGAGAACAATACCATTGTATAACAAAAGAGTACACATAAATTAAGACAATACCATACAGTATCATGAAAACACTACCCCAGCTGTATAAAAGCACAGGTTATGGGAACTACCAGGGTGGAGATTTGCTCAGAGTTCTGATAGCTTCTGGCCACCCCACTGTTGAATGCAAAATCTCATATTCCTAATTTCCCTGATGATTTCACAGTTGATTAAAGACTCAGCCGTGTGGAGATACAGAGTAATGTTCAGCACTCACGCTGTGCAAAATTGCAGAGACTTTTACATTATAATGAAATTGATTAAATACTGTACCCCCGCTTCGCCTTAAAAAAAATCTAACAAGCCATTGTCTGCACTCACTATGTAGATTGCCTGTCTGCTGAGAAGAAGCTGCAAGGAAAACATTCAATGAAAAGTTGTTTAATTAAAGTTAAAAAAAAAAAAAGAGTGGGAAATAACGCTATGTTACCTAACTGTGGTGTTGGACCCAGTCAGACACTGCAAACGCCCCATTTCAGGGCCTGTATGTGTGTAAGGCCAAGTTTAGATATGACCTAACTAACTTTATGTTAAGTCCCCACGTTACCGAACTTTTGTGGATAGGAGTTGCTACAGGAATGGCTCGTTTACATATAATTATAACTAATGGCCGTTATAGTCAAAACTATGCTGTTTTTGGATAAAACAATTCTAGATATGGACAGCACCCCTAATTATTAATCTAGGTGGAATTGTATGTGACACAGGGATAGTTACTCAACACAGAAGTGGCCTAAGCAATACAAAAAATATATTGTCCCAGCACTACAATATTTAATTTAAAAAATCATGTATTTTATTATAGATATCAAGTAAAACGTTAACATCCAATACTCACCATAATCATACATTGCAATGCAATTAAATCCCAGCCAGTAGTAACATACCTTCCCCAGAAAAACTGGGGGACGTCCATCAGCAACGTCCAAACCCGGATAGAAGTAAAACTCCACAAACGCTCGTCCGTGCCTTTGATGATCACCTGACTTGTTGAGCCTATCAACCACAATAACCGTCACTAGGCAACTGTAAACAAACAGCTCATAACTCAGTAGCGCCCACAGAACATAACATTAAAGATGAAGCATAAGCCAAGGGATAATTGGGCTCCATAAAGGGCTCACACATTATATGGATAACTTATACCTCTAGCAGTGTCACTTCATCCCTTAGGACAGGGGTCTGCAACCTCTCAAGGAAGAAGAGCCGTTTTATAAAAAATGTCTTCATCCAAAATATTGTGAGAGCCGCAACACACGCATGAATGTTACACCCCCACAAACACATACACATACATATACTGTACACACACACTGATAGCTATATACTGTGTAACAATTAACATACGATAAACTTAGGACAAAACAAAGAAAATAACCCCTCCAAAAGCGCTAACCTACACTGAATAAAGTATTAAGTGCTAACAATAATGTGCTAAACAATAATCTATGCTAATGCAAACATCAAAGTGAGAACAAAATCTGTGAAACAAGCAGCTTGGTGACAATAATGACAGGTTATTCCAAACCTGATAACTATAGTGCACAAACAAATATAAAGTCCCCAGCGCTATAAGTCCAAGATACCGTGATCCTAAAGGAAGTCTCTGATCTTTAAGATGGTAGTTGGGCTTGGATAAAGATGCTCCAGATGGGATGGTGTCCTTAATGCAGATAGATACACCGTCTGAAATACAGATGACAGACACACCTGATTGCGCAGCGTATTTCTACAATCAGAGCCCTATCTAAGATTATGAAGAATCCTACTCACATAGTGTACGCCAGTATGTTCAATGGAGAGAATCTGTAATGGCTCCCCTTCTCCTCTACTCCTCTCACGAACCCCGCGTGGAGACAGCTTGCTGGGATCAACCTCAATCCTCAATGGCGTCAAGATGGTTCCGTTGTGGCACCCCCAATGGTGCAATAATGGATCGTACTTCTCTCGAATGCCGTCCGCAGCTTGCAATTCCTATCAGCACAATGGAGAGGATCACTGCACGCAAACACGCTGTCGACTCGGCGTGTGACGTCAGTGATGCAGGGAACTCTCCTAGCGTCAGGACTACAGGTGCTGGGATGGCTCAAAACACTAGGCTCCTCCTCCCTACGCGTTTCGTGACACGTGGTCACTTCGTCAGGGGATCTCCTTATATAATAAGTTCCTTTATTTAGTTTTTTTCCATTGTTTTTCTATGCAAAACTGTTTTTGTCATTCAGAAATACACAAGACATACATACGCTACACCCCCTCCAAATACACATGCACGCAGTACCCCCTCCCCATTTTTTAAACTATAAATATATATATATATCACTACATGAGGGGCTATTTTCTGCAAAGCATATTAATCACCAGCTCCATACTAATAGAGGAAATCACAGGACAATGTAACAAGGCAGAGATGCAGGACTGCAGTGAACACTTCACACTGAAAGAAGTATTATGCTCAGCCATCTTGTCAAGGGGCTGACTGAGCATAAATACCAACAGGAAGCAATGGGATGACAGTAGGGAGGAGGATTCAGCAATGGGTGGTCAAGTGATAGGCTGAGAGAGGATTAGCAGCAGCTGGTGTCTGATGCAGAGAAGTCAGACTCTGTTTAGCTGCGTGCGCACGCCGCCCGCGCGCAGGGCACGCGCATTGCGCATTACTGATGTGCTGACGGGATGGCATAAGAGGCGGGCTGGTTTCTCCAGCCATGCGGCGCGCATACGCGGGATGACGGGGAGCATGCATGGCCGCGCGGAAGGTGCCGGTGGAGCGCTGCTCGGCAAGAGTGCCTGTGATGTCCCCCCCTTGTCAGGCCACCGTTTGGCCATGAGGCAGGATGGAGTTGTGCTATGGGGTGTGCGGACGGATCTCCGACGGATCTTTACACAGGAGAACGGATCGAGCTACAACTTAGCTAATTACTTATCATTGTGTGGATTGTATTGATGTACATTTTAAAGGGAAAAAATTAAAAATGAAAACAGCAGCTTGGACTGCTGCTTTAAATTTAGCTTGCATTAGAGCGCGTGGCTAGGAGGCAAGAGTTGCTGGTTCAACACCTGCATTTGTCATACTGCCTTATATGCTAAAGTGAGAAGCAAGGTAAAACATGTGTAGCGCGCGTTACCTGTGGTTCACAGAAGTCCTGAACCTCCGCCGCTGGGAGCCTGGGGTGTACCTGATTCTTATAGTGACAGCACCTCCACCTGCAAGGGATCCAGCCTTGGTGGGATATACCCTTATAGGAACAATAATAATGATATATGTACACAAATATATATGCTAACAACCTTTTACTGAACACAAGTAATATGGGTACCCTGTACCCCACAGTAATATAGCCCCCAGCCTGATACCAAAAGTGAGTGTCCCCAGAGTACATTGGGGGCCAGGCACCAATTCCCTGATAGTCCCTTTTCCCAAAGTCAAGGCCCACCCAAAGTGTTGGAGATAGCGCTATCCAATGGAGTGTTAGTGCACTTGGTTAGGTACCTGCCCGGGGCTCCATCACCCAGGTATTGCAGAATGACAAAGAGGATCCGCCTGATCCAACGTTGCCGGCCGCGATGGAGTCCGCCTCCGTGTGGGGGGGAATTCAGGCGTGGATAATAATCACCCTACCGTCTTTACCGCATAGCTGGTCTGGTGCCAGACCACAGGCCGCAGTCACCACGTGGTGTCTCACCGGGGCTGTACCTGACTATAGGCAGCTACTGGGAAAGGTCCCTGACTATGGGCCTATAGCAACCACAAGTTACAGTGAGTCGGGGCCTAACTGGGGCCTAAGGGGGAAGAGCGGGCTTAGTCCAGGGGAGCACTGCTCCCAGGAAACTACCTACTCCTCAAAGGTCCCTCTTCCGACTGGCGTGGCTTGCAGCATGCCAAATGTATCTACTAAGTTGCAGGGAATCCTTGCAGCCCTATTGGCTTATGTGCACCATGTGACGTCCGTTCCTGAGGCTCATGGTACATGTAGTCCCTGTCTTGAGCCTTTCCCTATTGGCCGCCGCTTTGCGCTACTCCTGTGCATGCGCAGCATCTCACACATGTGCAATTGCATTCCAAGATGGCGGGAGCCTTTGGCGATGCACTCGCCCTCTCTTGCAGCCACGCGCCACCCACATCTCCCACAGCTGCCTTACGCCCTAGCATCCCTCCGCAACGCCATCGGGTGAGAGGAGGGGAATACAGGGAACCGAGGGATCAGAAGGGACAGTGTTACACATGCTTAACACATCATAAATGCTCCTTGAAGTAGAGCATTTTCTTGGGATTGATATAGAGAACTTTCATTCTATCTTTATGTAGCACTGCTTCCCCCCCCCCCCCCCCCCCCACCCCCACACCTCCTCTGTGAGATCTTGCCTAAGCTACAGGTGTTGTGGTGCTTGTTACCTGTGGGAACCCACTTCTCACTATATTAAATAGGGGTCTTTGGCTCTGGTAGGGTATCATTTTGAAGATGGAGGAAAAATTGGGCATACTACTTATTTGCTGTCACTTTGCTCACCACCGTCGTACGTGGGTCAAAGGATGAAAATTACATCAATGAATGATTCTCCGAAGTATCTCCGAAGCAGGGGGTCCCAGATCTAAAATGAACGCGGTTCAGCTCCGAAGTTCCCCGTGCTTCATGCCAGAAGGAAACAAAATTCCCAGGTGAACCGCACCTTTAAAGATCAAGAATAGATACATTGATTGTCCGTTTGCCGGCTGTGATACTTTTTAATGATCGGTCTTGACAGTTCTTTACTGGTGTAACATGCACACCAGGTTTCAACATCTGATTCTGTGCACAATGTTTCAACATCTAACATGTCCTTTTTCAGATGTCTGTTTGTTTGTCATTATCTACAAAACCAAGGAAGCATTCAGGATATAATGGAGTTGTTGATTTTTCTACAACGACCCCGAGGAAGGTTGAATCAAATCATCTTGCACATGTGGAGATTTTGTTGCCTTTCTTTAAAATAACACAGAGAAAGTAGTTTAGTGTAATCAAAGCATCTAGCTGGGCCCTCCCTTGCATTTGAAAACTCTTAGGCTTTCAGAGAAATCTGCAGTCACACTGCGCCCTCAATAATAATAATAAAAAAAAAAAGAAAAAAGCGTACACATGTAAATTATTCACTCCAAAGGGGAGCAAAGAAAAAGCTTTTTGAAATGAAAGCCTCTTTATTTACCGAATGTCAAAAAGCTTTGGTCTGCTACATCACCCTGTAATTGAAATCGGCAAAACAAAGGAGGAATTTCTGGTTTGCAACAAAGGCAGCTTGGCACTGTCGCCCCAAATATACCCACTTTTCTTCTGCAAAATGAAAAGGCCTTTTACAATTAGAATTTTGACAGTTGCAGGTAAAATAAGAATCCAAGTTAAACCATGGTACTCAGGTGGACAAAAGCACCGTTATTTGGGGCATTTTATGTACGCTTTACTGTTTCTACAAACACACCGGCTTCTAGTTTTTACAGTAGATAATTGTGAAGTATAAACATGACTGTAGTTTTCTTTCATAGGAAGAAGTGAGTTGTGTTTATTTCTCACAAAAATATATAATTTCTATTTTTTTGTAACTTAAATTTTTAGCGATATTCTGGACTTAAAACATAAGACATTCCAATTCATATTTTCAAACAAAATGTATTGGTAGTACTGAATAACACAAATAGCATATACAAATCATAAAGAAATAACCACGGGGAAATGGAGAGGGGGGGAGGGGGTGTGATGAAGGTCATTTTTGTCTTATCTTATTTTATTTGTTCCCGTTGCCTGTGGAAGCGTCCAGAATTTAGCTTAGCTCCCTTCGTTGTAATTGGCTTATTCTGGCTCCCGTGCGGTCCCATTCTCATCCTACTGCTCTAAGACTCCTATCACTAGTCAAAGGGGAACACATCTAGGACTAGGACAAAGCAATATCGTGGTGGCATTCACTCCAGGGATGTCCATCTGGGCCAACCATGGAAACCAGACTTTTTGGAATTTATCACCAGAGTCATTCACAAGACTTATTAACTTCTCCATCTGGCACACAAACCAAATTTTGTTCCTAATTTTGGCCAAGCTCGGAATCTCATTTTGTTTCCATAATGTTGCGATCTCGCACCTCGTTGCTGTAGAAAAATGGGCAATCCATTTTCTGGATATACCCTGTAATGGTCTGTTCAATGGGATTATGAGGTTCAAAATCCTCTGAAGCCAATTTTTAATTTGTTCCCATAAGGGAGTAAAACGAGGGCAAGACCACAGCATGTGCAGCAAGTCCGCTGTCTCTCCACATTGTCTGGGGCACACTAGGGAGTAACCTGGGATGAATTTGGATAATTTAAGTGACGTAAGATACTACCTCATCAGGATATTATATGCATTCTCCTTTAATGTTGTGCGGATTGAGCTCTTTGATGCTGCCAGAAAAATCTTTTCTCAGTCTACTAACGGGAATCTATTGTGGAGCAGAACTGCTCACTGGATGTGCTGAAATGTGTCTCCTGTAGGATGACATCAGCTTTCTTTTCCCTATAGTTTTAAGAGTGCCAGCCATCGTTTGCACTGGTTATTGAGGTCTTTCACATTGTGTGATATGATTGTTATCGACATGTGATTATGGGGGGGTGTCTGCTTACCTCTATTGCCTCCATATTAGGACCGCACAGGAGTTCCCGCTTCTGAAATTCATCTTGTCCTTCAAGACAAACTGAGAGGGGGAGGGGGGGAAGGACCAAACATTTGGGAAGGATGGGAAAACATAAACACGCAACCCGAGTCCACTTTGGCCATATGTGGCCTAGACTCATCTGCCCTTGGGAAACAATTCCTCCCCCGGTCCCCAACATAATAGGACCCAAGGTACCAGACGTTGAGGACATCCGGCATCCTAAGGGACTTTATTGGTATCAGGGGTAGTCTTAGTCCCAGCACCAAGGGAGTGAGACATGGAAGTAGCCCAGGCAGGGCAGCTCCCACCCCATACCCAGCCATGCTTCTAATAAATCTTAATACAAATAAAACAACAATAAATGTGACCATTGACATGAAATCCATAACCATAACCAAAATGTAAATGTTGGGCTTTTCATCAATATGAGCAATGTCCAGGGTTGTGAATCAGAAGTCCTCAGCGTTAATCCATTGTGTCTGCTACTTTAACCACTCTGGCGGCAGCTCCGTGTCAAGCCTTTTTGCTCCCCATGCTAGGCCTTAACTAAACTAGCCTCCACCTGTTATCTTCTGATGTGCATAGCCTAAATGTGTTGTGTGGTCTTTACTTCCCTTACAGGACACCAAAGCTCTTAACCTATTCCTCAATCATAATCCCTGACCATACAGTACATCCTATTGCTCGTGTGTTGCTTAATGAAGATCCCTATTACATAGTGTGCCTAGGTCGCATTCCCAATCAATATAAGTTTTTGGGCTTTCACCATAGAACCCCCACAGTAGTATAGTTTAATATTATGACTTGAATACATGTCTCCATTTTGCCCTGAAATGCACCTCGTGATATGAGACTTGTCAATACCTGATCTCTCTATAGTTATAGAATGCGGTTTAATCTTTCTCATTTCAGGGGCTTTTTATTTTTGCTTTTACTTTCCTTTCATTCTCTTCCAGCAACCTCCATCTTTCTTTTGTCCCCTTCTTATATATACCGGAGACCGCAAGCTATTCCTGTATCACCACCTCTTGGAACCATTTCCTCTCTCTATCTAATCTCTCCCTCTGGCCCTCTGCACCTGAGTCCCCACCTTATTTGAAGATTTTGGGTTGTGGGACATGGATCACGGAACTCCATCTGCTGTTCAGGCAATCTAGCATCCATGCGCCAAGCCGGTAGGATCTCCCCCCCCCCCACACCTAGAGTGGAATAGCGTACCCCCAACCAGGCACAGGTGCCCACCGGCTTCAGCGAACCTTCCGCTGCTTCTCTATCTTATTTGGCATGAGAAACCATGGTGGGACTGCCGCAGACATCTCCAGGACGCCGCCATTAACCTTTTCCACATGATCCTTGCTTCAGGCCGACGATCTTCATCTGACACAAGCTGCTGGCTTGCGGACTCTGGATAAACTCTGCTCCCATCCTGGCTTTTCTTTTCGGGCTCCCGCACTCATCATATTTTTAGACCTTTTGGTGTGTATCATCCGAGAGACCTGGACCAAAATCCATGGCAGGGATACTTCTAGTAGGGATACTGTGGGGAAGTGGAAATGCCGCTTTAAAAGTCAATTGATTGGCTCAGAACCGCAACCTTGTCTCTTTTAGGCCTTAATTGGCCGCAATTTCAATCCGACCACATGTTGAGCACCTAACTTCCCATCAGGACACCTCCAGAGCAGGATCTTCCTTAGCACGGTGAGTAAAATCAGATTTAATCTCCACTTTATTCAGAAACTCTTCCCCTTCCTCAAACGATCTCATAGTCACCACCCACCACCTTTGATTACTAATAGTCCGAAGGGGAATGTCCAGCAGTACCGGATGCCCTTTTCTCTGAGGATTTTGGTTTTTAGATACAAGCAGTTTGGCTGTGAGCTCTGACTACCAGCCGGACCTCTGGGGAGAGACCAGACGGTGCACTCTAGTGGTCCCGCCGACCCAAATGCAGCTGCATTCCGGTGCGCTGCTTCTCTCTGCTCCTCCAGCTTCCTTGTCAAAGAGGTATGGAGGCCATCTTGTTTTTGCTCCTGCCACATCGGAGTCCCGAGAAGAATCCCTTGTTACCTCTGACCACCTGGTGAAACTCCGCAGTGATCACTCGGCTCTGTGGGGGGGTCTGGATCTGCAGGGGAGGCAATATCTCTTCTCCGCCTCCTCTACCATGGTGCCGTGACATCACGCTGTTATCAGGCGCGGGTTGGTGCCATTTTGATTTCTGCAGCCCCGGTTCTCAGTAGGATCCTATAGTGCCATCAGATCAGGGTTTTAGGACAATTGTATACTTTTATACTTCAGCTCAGAATGTTGGATGCTGTTCGCAGGCAATCCACGGAGGGCTGGGTATCTCACTGAATTCGCATGTAGTCTCGGTGGCAGATTGGCAGGCCTCTGGCGTACCAGGCTCCTGCTCCTCTAATATTGGACTGCTTTTTAGAAAAATTATATTGATGTGCAGCTGCAGCAAGTCTGTAAGGAATTGCTATTTGTTTGGGTTTTTAGCTTTAAAGGTATTAGGATCTTATTGAATTTGTTATCCCTTGTTGAGGAGCTCCAACTTTAAGCGTCCTTTTTGCAGCTTTCCATGCAAAAAATATATAATTTCAAGGTAGAAAAAAGCAGCATGTTGCAAGCCCCTCTAGCATAGAAGGGATTATGACTTATCAACGCCACATACCTTCCTTAGGCCAAGGCCCCGCTGCCTGCACTGCACACGCGCCTGCAAGGCTGGTGGCGCGTGCAGCCGAATTCCCCGATCTGCAGAGAGCTGCAGGGGGAAAGACAGCGTGGGAGTATGAAGGGGGAGTGACTGGTGCGCGGCCGTGACGTTACCCGGCAGGTTCGCCCTCATTGGTGTGGCCTAGTGCTCCATCGCGATTCCTGGTCTCAATTTCCTTGAGAGCAGAAGTTTCTGTCGGCACAGTGCGGCAGCCCCCCCTCGCAGCGGGCCCCTGGCCCCATTGTGGGTCGGCTCTTGTCACTGCAGCATCCGCCACAGCGAGCGCTGCAGTAGCCAGCGGGCCCCCGGCCCCATTGAGGAGTGGCTCTTGTCACTGCAGCGTCCGCCACAGGAGAATCTGGATTAGTGAGTAATGCTAATACCAGGTGTGTGTAGCAGTTTGTCCATAGTAATAGGGACATGGCATTAGATGGGTGTTTGTGTGGGCTGGTGGTATTGTTTCTGGGAGTACTGTGTGGTGGGGGTAACTTGGTTCAAATCCCATTGTCATCTTCTTGTGACCTTGGGTAAATCACCCTGCCTCCCCTTGGTCATATAAAAATAGGTTATGACTTCTTTAGAGCTGTGTTAATGTTATACACAATGCTGTGTACATTGAAGCAGCATAAAATAAAAAATATCATTCCTAATATTTTGCTATCCGTTTACTATGGTGCTGAATGTGATTGCACAGTTTAAATAATGGAACTTTGGACTTACTCCTAATATGTGTGTATATATGTATTTTTTGTATATCTATCTATCTACACAAAAATTATCAGCGCTACCTATTCTGTATATACATATATACTGTATACACACACACACATATACGCACACACAAAATACAAACACATACATAGCTACAGACACAAATATATATATATATTTATATATAATCTGCTGAGGGCTCCTAAAACCCCATAAGTGTCCTCTAACCATGACGCCCACTTCTCTCTGTGACTCTTCCACCCTTCTCTCTTTCTCCCTGTCCTCCTATCACGACACAAGATGTCCATTTCAGCTCTACATTTGCTGTTTGATCTGCCGGGCAATTAGGAAGCGTTAGGAGCCGTTTCGTCTTCATTATTTTGCAGCTGTTTAGTGCCATCTTGTTGCTTGTCGTTTGTTTCGCGCTTTGAAGTTACAGGGCAAAGCTGTGTTTGGAGGAAATTACAGCAATTTGCAGGAATAATGCACTCTCCTTTATGTCTGGCCTGTTGCTGTCTGTCTTCCGTCTTATTTTTGCTGGAGTGCTCGTAATTGTAAGTGCTGAGCTGAGAGATGACTCATCTCTTTGCTGATAGTACTTACTGCAGAGTAGAGATGTGCGAACATTTCACATGCGTTGGCGAACTTTGCGAATTTCACCCTTTTTGGTTCAGCGAAAAAGTTTGCTTTGATCCAAATGTTCACCTGATGCTAAAAGCCAATGGGCATTGCTTATTCGATTAATTTCGCTTACTTTCGATATTCGATAAAAAAAAACACAATGAAGAAGTTAGAGGGCAGTTATATCACCATTTTTAAAAAGCAAAGTAGCGAATTGTTAACAAATT
This sequence comes from Ascaphus truei, assembly GCF_040206685.1. NCBI lineage: Eukaryota > Metazoa > Chordata > Amphibia > Anura > Ascaphidae > Ascaphus > Ascaphus truei. The sequence continues at coordinate 68,342,837 of NC_134488.1, read as the reverse complement.
GGACCGTTTCGCTAGACCTGTTGGCGCTAAAGTTCAATGTAACTTTTCGAGGGTTCTTTAAAATTTTTCGAAAGTTTTGATCGAAACTCGGCAGCTTTGCTCTTCTCTACTGGAATGATTAAATATACTGTAGGGACTTCACAGATACGACTGCAGTGATTTTCAGGATTCAGTTATTAGGGCATGTTTCCGAGAAAAGAAAGATGTGGCATTATTTTTGAAGATACACACTGTAGCAAAATAATTATTTTGAAGAGAAAGTAGTGGAGAAGAGTAAGCAAAGGCAATGCATTATAACACACACACACACACACACACACACACACACACACACACACACACACACACACACACCTATTTATATAAATGTCAAATGTAAGGTGATATGCAACCTCAACTCCCTCCTCCCATGCTTTGCTGATGTCATCATACATGACGTCACCAATGACATCATATATGATATGATCCCATCACATCAGACAATGTGGAATGCAGCCCCAAAGAAGCAGCCTTCTCCAGTCCATTTCTCCCCCAGCCCACTCATCAAGATTTTCTAGAACCTTCTTCCCCACCTCCCCAGGCATCACACATTAGGTTTCTCAAGTGGCTTCCTCCACCCACCAACCAGAAGCATGCGGCTTGTCCAATCCCTTTCTCTTCCTTACGTTATGCTTCTCCGGTGTCTCTCACCACCCCCACAGATGCATCAGGCTTCTGTAATCTCTTTGTTCCCCTTGCCTCCCCAAGTATCCGGGGACCATTTTCCCTCCACCCCCCCACAAGTATCAGTCCTCTCTGATCCCTTTCTCTACCCACTCTCCGGATCCCACAAGTATCAGGCTTCTCAATAACCCCCCATCCACACTGCTCTTTCATGCTTGGTTGTGATTATAGCTTTGGAGGAATTAACAGTTTTCAGTGCTGGTCATAGTGGAAATTGCCCACGGTGCTACAGTCTTTAGTGTGCTACCTACATCCTGGCATATGTGATGTCAACTTCACCAATTCTATAATCACCTTTGTCCACCCCACATTCACTGATATGATGGTATCATTTGTGATGTCATATGTGATGTCATTTGTGATGTCATGTATGCGTGTATCTGTTTGTCATGTTCATCTCCTTGTGAGTCCATTCATTAAATACCCTCTATTTTATTTTGGAGTTTGCCCGTGACATTTATTTTTTCAAAGACTCTCTCCAGTTGCAGTGCACCTTTCCTCTTCTCTACTACTATTGCTTCTACACTCCAGGATTGCATGCAGAGGAACTACTATCCTGTATTGGCTCTCTGGACTTCAGTATACCCCCAGGGCAGGTAACGGGCAATAGCCTTAATCTTATTACCTTTGACCCTTAATGGGGATGTTTATGCCTTAAGAGGGGTGTGCATTGTTGACCATTTCTGCAGTAGTCGTGCAGACTGACCGCTAGGTCTTTATTTTTGCCCCCCCCCCCCCTTTATATGATTATGATATATATGTGAGCCTATGGATTTCATACAGTGTTCCCATTTTTGGATTATTTCTTCAACTATCAAGATTCTTATGTGTACACATGAATATTGAGCGTCACTCTAAAAACTCCTCTTCTGTGATGTCATGTATGATGACAACAGCAAAGCATGGGGGAGGAGTTAAGGTGGTGTGTCTCCTTAACTTTGCAATTTCCAGACTTCTGAAGAGTTTGCTTACAAACCTTAACTACACTTTAACAAAGTTTTTCCAGTGTAATTTCTATGGTTTTTATCCGATGGACCTGTAACCGAGTGGAATCCATGTTGCATAGTGAGACAGGGAAGTCCTGGCCACACAGACTGACACAGCACTGAGCAGGTTAATCCCAACGCAGGCTATCTGGATTAATCTCCTCAACCGACTCGTTAGGGGTATAAAAACCCACAGAGACTCACTACACGGAACCCGAGAACAGAGAGAGAGAGTCTGTGCTGCCAGAGAGATCGCAGGGGAAGAGAGACTCTGTTCCAGGCAATACCGGTCCCTGGAACCCGCCAGAAGGAACCTCCACAGACACCACCCAGACCCTGGACTAACGTGGTGAGCATCCTTCCTACAGGTACCTCTCCTTTGGACTTATGTCGAAAAAGGTTGGTAAGTGGCCTCGCCTTCCAGCCGCAAGATAGGAACTGCTGAACGTTAGACAGTCCCTAATGTACATGGGGTTGGACTGGTTATTATTTCGTGCTCTAGTTTTGTTTTACTGATATAAAGATGTTTTCTGTTTTAAAATGTTGGCTACGGCCTTGGCCATAGTGTACGCGGCACGAACAAATTAATTACGTGCCCCAGTCCGGCCATCCTGCGCGAAATGCAACGTGCACAGATGGCGCGGCTAGATTTAGAGTAGACATCTATTTGATTTTATACGCGACGGCTGCGTCACGTGAGACTTTTGAACCAATGAGGGCGAACCTCGGATGTGACGTCATGGCCAAACCACTCGTCACTCGTGTCAACGGAGGCCAGAGATCGCTCAGGCGACAGGCACGTGCACATATTTGAGCTCTATTGTGCACGCGGTCATGTGCACTATGTCCGAGGTCTAATAAAGCCTATGTTTATTATCACCTAAACGTCTACAGTGTGTGACCCTCTGCGCACAGCTCCTACGGGACCATAAATAGCAATTGATCACATGGATTCATTAATATATTTCACTATGAAATTGTTCATAAATACCTCGCAATTACGTTGGAAAATTGTATCAAACGTATTCAAACGATTGTTCTCAAACTTTGCTCAAAAATTCACCTTGCCAATCCAACATTTCAGACTGATTAAAGAATTTCTGAGAGAGTTACTGTATGAGCACCTGTAAAAGGGAGGTTATAATGGAAGTCTTGTTCAAACCTTAACTATGGATGCATGATTGCACATCCATAATATACCACTCACTCGCTATGTACAGTGTGTGTATATATACATTTTGTGTTTCTATAGAGTGTGTGTATACAGTGTGTTTGTGTGTGCATACACAGCAACAAAGGAAAGGGTTCTTTACAGTAAGGGCAGGTAAAATGTGGAATTCAATACCCATGACGGTGATGGCAGATACAATAGATCACTTTAAAAAAAAAGGATTTATATCTTTTTAGAAAGTTACGGTATACAGGGATATACCAAATAAACAAACATGGGAAGAATGTTGATCCAGGGAGTAATCTGCAATCTCCAATATTTGGAGTCAAAGAGGAATTTATTTTTCCTCTTATGAGATATCATTAGATCAGGGTTTCCCAAACTTTTTTTTTCCGTGACCCGGTTATTTTTTGAACTTCTCCTTCATGACCTACTAAAAATGTTATCGCCTATACTGGCCTATAGGGCCTGCACAGACACACACACAGCCACTGATACACACACAGACACACACAGCCACTGATACACACACACACAGCCACTGATACACACACACACAGCCACTGACAGACACGCAGCCACTGACACACACACTGATACATACACACAGCCTCTGATACACACACACGCAGCCACTGACACACACACGCAGCCACTGACACAAACACGCAGCCACTGACACACACACACGCAGCCACTGACACACACACACGCAGCCACTGAAACACACACACGCAGCCACTGACACACACGCAGCCACACAGATACACATGCAGCCACACAGATACACACACACACACACTCGCTCTCCCCTATACCCACACACACTCGCTCTCCCCCTATACCCACACAGACACAAACAGTGAATTACAGGCAACGACGGATGTGAGTGACTGGAGAGGGGGCCAGGGGCACTTGGGTGGGAGGGAGGGGGCCAGGGGCACTTGGGTGGGAGGGAGGGGGCCAGGGGCACTTGGGTGGGAGGGAGGGGGCCAGGGGCACTTGGGTGGGAGGGAGGGGGACCAGGGGCACTTGGGTGGGAGGGTGGGAGGGGACCAGGGGCACTTGGGTGGGAGGGTGGGAGGGGGACCAGGGACACTTGGGTGGGAGGGTGGGAGGGGGACCAGGGACACTTGGGTGGGAGAGTGGGAGGGGGACCAGGGGCACTTGGGTGGGAGGGTGGGAGGGGGACCAGGGGCACTTGGGTGGGAGGGGGACCAGGGGCACTTGGGTGGGAGGGTGGGAGGGGGACCAGGGGCACTTGGGTGGGTGGGAGGGGGACCAGGGGCACTTGGGTGGGTGGGAGGGGGACCAGGGGCACTTGGGTGGGTGGGAGGGGGACCAGGGGCACTTGGGTGGGTGGCAGGGGGACCAGGGGCACTTGGGTGGGTGGGAGGGGGACCAGGGGCACTTGGGTGGGCGGGAGGGGGACCAGGGGCACTTGGGTGGGAGGCAGTGACTGGGTGGGGTGACTTACCTTGCCGCCGGACGCTTTCCCCTGCTGCCCCCGATATCCCCTGCTGCCCGGGATGGGAGGTGGGCTTGGGGGGACGGGAGGTGGGCTTGGGGGGACGGGAGGTGGGCTCGGGAGGGGGTGCCACGGGAGGTGAGCTCGGGAAGCTGGCTGCGGGGGGAAGCTGGCCGCGGGGGGAAGCGGGCCGCAGTAGGAGCTTGAACTTCCCCCTCCGTCCCACGTAACGTGCGGGACGCAGAGGAGCTGGTATTTCCTCCTCCGTCCCACGTTGGGAGCGGGGGGGGGAGGAAGGGAGCAGGCCCTGCTTGCCCTGCGCAAGCGCGCAGGACCGCAGGGGGAAATCGCCGGCATTTTTTTTAAATTGAGCAGGGGGGATGGGAGACACCGCGCGGCCAGCCTCGCTGCGACCCGGCAATTTTGGTGCCGTGGCCCGGTGCCGGGTCGCGACCCACCGTTTGGGAAACGCTGCATTAGATGATATTTTTTTGTTTGCCTTCCTCTGAATAAACATACTGTAAGTACAAATATAGGATAAAGTATCTGTTGTCTAAATTTAGCATAGGTTGAACTAGATGGACGTATGTCTTTTTTCAACCTCATCTACTATATAACTATATAACTGTCTCTCGCTATCAGGAGCCAACTGCCTGATGTACAGAGTGAGCAGAGCAAGGGTTTGAGTGAGTAGCAGAGGATGTGCAGTGTGAACTGATCCATCGATTATCAGGTCCGGGAGGATATGTAGTCTGAAATTGCCGGGGAGAGAGAGAGAAAGAGAGAGAGAAAGAGAAAGAGAAAGAGAGAGAGAAAGAGAGAGAGAGAGAGAGAGAGAGAGAGAGAGAGAGAGAGAGCTCCCAACATGGCCACGAGGCAGGACGTCTGCTTCTACCAACATGGCTGCCGAGGCAGAAAATCAGCCTCATCCTGGATCCATTGCTTCCACCTGCCTGCTCCCTTTATAAGGCTTCATTCCCCTCTTTTCCTTGCCTGTGGAAGGTTTTGTTTATCTTGACTCCTGCTGGAAGCCGTGTCCTGACTGCCTTGTTCCTTGCCTGTTGCTGAACTACCTAGTCTTGATGAATCTGC
>NC_134488.1:67908059-68005559 GCF_040206685.1 Ascaphus truei | reverse complement strand
GTCTGCGCTCACTATCTGCAAGGCAGCAAATGCAAAGATCCCCTTGGAAGCATTGGCAGTAGATGCAAGGAGTCATTTACAAGCCTGGGTTACTTTTGTGTCTGAACTTCGGCAGCTGAATTCTGTAAACTCAGAAGGCTTCAGTCTTCCTGGGGTGCAGCTCGACATGTTGATGTCTGATATGCAATATATTTTGGTGCCCGAGGCAGACATTCAGTTAGCTATGGTCCTTTAAGCCTGTGACTGTTCTTCAAAGACGCCGTTCTTTTTTAAGATTGGTATGAACGGATATGAGCGGATCGCGGTTATATATGTCACAAGTTTAATATAGGGGATTCATGCCTTTTCTGAAAATGTATTCTCAAAAGTGTTTAAGGGGCTGATTCTAGCCACAAACGAGTGCGAAACGTTAGCCCAGCTTTACTCCCATTCCTATGAAAAGAAATTGAGGTGTGCTAAAGCTGAGCACCCTTTTGTGAATCTGGGTCTATATTTCCAAAGCGGATAAATCAAACTGTTACTGTATGTCCAAAAAACACCCTGTCGACAGCTTCAGCATGTATTGAATCAGCCCCTGAATCTTTTAAAGCAGCTGCCCATGCTGATCGGTATTTTTAGTTTTATTTTTTATTAAGAGATCTCCTGCCCTTTCCAACACTGTTTTTTACTTTTTAAATCTGATCCTCTGACCAGGAGATATAAGCATTTGATTTGAAATATTGTCTGGGAGGTTAATATAGTGTTTCCCAGGTTTATATATATATATATATATATGGGTGAGGAGTCAGTGTGGGATATGGGGGAGGAGTCTGTGTGGGATATGGGGGAGGAGTCTGTGTGGGATATGGGGGAGGAGTCTGTGGGATATGGGGGAGGAGTCTGTGTGGGATATGGGGGAGGAGTCTGTGTGGGATATGGGGGAGGAGTCTGTGTGGGATATGGGGGTGGAGTCTGTGTAGGATATGGGGCTAAGGAACCAGTGTGGAATATGAGGGAAGGAGCCATTGTGGGATATGGAAGGAGCCATTGTGGGATATGGGATAAGGAGCCATTGTGGGATATGGAAGGAGCCATTGTGGGATATGGGATAAGGAGCCATTGTGGGATATGGAAGGAGTCGGTGTGGTATATGGAAGGGACAATCAATGCGAAATATGGCAGGAGGAGTCAGTGTGGGATATGGAAGTAGGAGTCAGCTTGTTGTCTTAGGGGAGATCACATCCTGCCCTTCTCAGGAGCTCATAATGCAATCTGCAATGATGGCAGATGGAAGGGGGGGTGACACTTCGGAAAGCGGTCACTAGATCGTGAGTGCTGGAGTTTGCCGCTGCACTTTGGCTTGAGTGAGAAAGCACAATTTTTGAATCAGCGTAAAAAAGAAATAAAAAATGTAAACATACATTCTAACATTATCAGCTAAAATAATCCAGGCGTGAAGAATACCGACTAATAGAACAGGAGTCACAGACGGTTTGGGTGTGCTTACTTTTTATTGATATCATTGTGGTTTGGGTGTGCAATTCCCAGCATCACCAGGGGAAGCCGTCCCAATGTATTGTAAGATATTAGCATAATAATTGGTAAGCTTTTTTTGCAGAAGACTGATAGATGTTCCGAGCCTGTGAAGGTTATGGCGAGGGTGAAAACATTTCACTGTGTCAATGAACATACTTAATTTCCCTGGAAGTGCCGCTCTAAATCGCACATGGGGTATGGCATTAGCATAACAAAGAGATAATGCATTCGTTTAGGCTTTAATAGGCGACACTGCCCTGCAGTTGTTCATTAAACGGAGCCATTGCAAGGTAGGGTCAAAATTCCACCCGGCCCCCCACTGCAGTCCACTGTTGAAATCATTGGTGATTCATCTAGGATGGGAGTTGCTGTTTAATGGCTCATAATATTCCTGTTACCCGGGAAAGGAAGGGAAAGTTTGCCTTTGTTTTTCTCAGCAGTGCTGAAAAACCAAGAGAAGAAAGAGTAGGAGAAAAGAAAACAAGGTTACCAAGTAGAAAGTGATTACATTTGGGATCTGTCGGTGTTGGGTGTAGAAAGTGTGGGGAGTAGACAGGATGGGTGTTATAAGCAGACAGTGTGGAGTATTGGGAGCAGGCACTGTATTGGGAGCGGACAATGGGGAGTATTGGGAGCTGCAAATGACAAAGTTAAAGAAAGATTGAGGGTTTTCAAATATGATTTCAAGGATCTAGACCGCAAGCTTAAAGCAAGGACCTCCAAGGTAGTATTTCCAGAAATACAACCAGTGCCATGCACATCCCCAGGGAGGAAGTTGGAGCTTAGGGAGGTTAATGCATGGCTAAGAAAGTTATGTAGGATTGAGGGTTTGGGAGTTCACCTCGTAGAGGTGCTCTTTTTATAGTAGGGATGGATTGCACTTCAACAAAGAGGGGGCTTTTGTGCTAGTGGGGAAGATGTTAAAAAGATTGGAGGATATTTTAAAGGAGGCTGGAGGAGCAAGCAAGAGGTAATGGAATAGACCAGGGGTCCCCAATGCAGTGCCCACGGGCACCATTGTGCCCACCATTACTTCTGGGGGTGCCTGTCACTGATTGGCCAACCATTTGATGATAAAGCGCAGATCAGGGGTCTCCAGCACGTCGATCACAAGCTATCAGTATCTCGCCAGCTGCCAGTGAGGGCCGACGACAGCTGCTGTATGCCTCTCTCTCGTGTCGTGTCTGTGCTGGGTGTTGGGCCCACCTGGAAGTCGGGCCCAACTTCTGCATCCACGAGCGGGACCGGCTGAGTACTGGAGGCCTACCCCAAGCTAATTGTATGTTGTCTTTGTGCATATGTGTTAATGGTTGGTGCCTGCCACTCTCTCCTGGACTCTCAAGTATGGCCTTGGGCAAAAAAAGTTTGGGGACCCCTGGACTAGACAGATTAGATAGTAATGTTGCAATATCTATTGGTCATGGAGGTGGAGTGGGGAGAAAGGGGAGTTTGGCACGCTGGGAGGCACCTATATTAAATACAGATAATACCAGTAAACCTCTAAAGACTAAATTCACTAGCAGTAGAAAGGCAGGAGCAGATAACATAACAATAGCACAGATTGGTAAAAATCTTAAGTGCATGCTTGCTAATGCTAGAAGCCTGACAGATAAAATGGGAGAGCTTAACTTAATAGCTAGAAGGGAGCAATTATTAATATTATTGTTAATTTGTTAAGCGAAAACATATTCCGCAGTGCAGAACAATGGGGTACAGAGTTATGTATATTACAAAAACATAAACAATTACAGTACATACAAGTGAGGACAAACATGCGCAAATAGATATACTGTAAAGCGGTAATGAGGGCCATGCTCGTGAGAGCTTACAATCTAGAGCAATATGACATACGCACTACTGAAACATGATGGGATGAAACTCAGTGGGGTCGAGCAAATAGAAGAGGTGGTGGAGTATGTTTATATGTTAAACTGGATTTAAAAGCTATTATAATGGAAGATGTTTATGAAGGGATTGATGACAATGTAGAGACCTTGTGGATCAAAATTAGCAGTGGAAGTAAAAGTCTTAAAAATGTTTGTAGGGATATGCTATAATCTATAAAATATCTGTGAGATTGAGGAAGCCAAAATAATTTTGCAAATGGAGAAGGCATCAAAACTAGGTCATGTTTACATAATGGGTGGTTTTAATTATCCGGACATAGACTGGAGTAATGAGATTAGCATTAAAACTAAAGGAATTATCCAAATTATTAGGGAAACAACCAGGAAAGGATCATTTCTGGATTTGGTAATATCAAACAATGTAGACGTAATAACAAATATAAAAGTCAGGCAACATTTGGGAAACAGTGATCATAGAATTGAAATAAATGATCAAAATTGAAGTAGAACTTGCAGCACTCAAAAATAATAGAAAAAATTAAAAAATATTTATTATGCAGAGTGATGTGAACAGAAAGGAGAAAAAGCACAATGTTTCAGGGTTAGCCTTCGTCAGATATAGAAAAGAAGGCTTCAGCAACAGGGGCTTCAGCACAGGGCAGGCAAGGCCAAGTGCTTGTGACAAGCACAGGTTCAAAGGATTATGCTCAGCCCTTTCCTGGTGGGTGGCTGACCCTTAATAGCAAAGGGAGCCAATAGGTGCAAAGCTGCACAGGAGGAAGCAGCAAGACAGGCTCAGGCTGCAATTTAAGCCCAGGAACAGGTTTAGCCAATTACAAAGTCCAGGGAGGGATTTGCCAGGAACCAAGATGGCCACAGCAGCCATGTAAGGGCAGGTTCCAGCAAAACCCTGGACTGGAACCCTTACATATTGGCAGCATACTTTAACCGTTATCCATATACATTGACTGTTTCTTAGAACCACTGGCACAAAATCTCTACACCTGTATGAGACACTAATATAGATAGATTGGGGTGCCTTGCTCAAAACTCTAAAATGAGGTCGCGTGCTGCCAGGGATAGGTGCGTGAACGAACGGGATGTGGGTGTGAAGAACACACAAAAAGATCCCCACTAGGGTCGCACCACAGACCTGAGTAGTAATAAATCATGGTCCTAGAGTGCGCAGACTTACAACATATAAAGTTTAATTGAAACATAATGAACTAAATCACTACATAAATAACTTTAAAATCATGAAGCTCCTAGTGCCTCTCTAATGCTTGAAAACTAGCTCAACAGTAGTTGGTCAAATGTGGAATCAGCCATGACTTCCCCTTGACACTATCCCTGCTTGACTATATAAAGAATACATATAGGTGTTTAGCAGGTTTCTGTACCAAGCATTACACCTTAGAATTATCTCCTCTTACCAAATCAGGGTTAAATTACAGGTATATTAATACCTTACCCATTGATTCTTTCAAGAGGAGTTTTTCTTGGAGAGGGTGAAGCTGCATGAGGTACGGTTATATCTCTTTCCACATTTGACCAACTACTGTTGAGCTAGTTTTCAAGCATTAGAGAGGCACTAGGAGCTTCATGATTTTAAAGTTATTTATATAGTGATTTAGTTAATTATGTTTCAATTAAACTTTATATGTTGTAAGTCTGCGCACTCTAGGACCATGATTTAATACTACTCAGGTCTGTGGTGCGCCCTAGTGGGGATCTTTTTGTGTGTTCTTCACACCCACATCCTGTATGAGACACAATTGATTTCCTTAGTAGAATTTAGATGGTTACCGGAATTGATTCCACTGATTTATTGTGCACCATGGATGTAGAAAGCCTCTACATAGCTGTCTGAAGGTCTAGCGTTAACAAGGGAAGGTCTTAGAACAACTATGCTAAGTGAGTAGTAGCATTGTATCTCTACCACGATTTATTGGAAATTGTGATGTCTAGCTTTGGATGAAGGTTTTCTATGCAAAAACAAGGTACTTTTTCATTTTTTAAATTGTCAGCAGTATTTGCAATTTCATTTTTTGAGTGCTGCAGGTTCTATTTCAATTTCATTATACATGGTGATGCTTTTGGATCAGCACTCCACCTGTGCGAGCACCTAACTAGACTCCCCGCTTCTTTTTTTCCCAATTTTTTTTCCTTTATTGGAGGCATATATAAGAAATACAAACAGTGGTTACAGTCGGGTCAAAACATAGAGCGTCGAAGTCATCGGCACATGACTGTTGGATATATCGGATGCCTCAATAAATCCTTTTCCTGATTATGTAGTAGAAAGAGGGGGGGACAGAGGGTGGGAAGATAGGTGGGGACGACAAGAAGAGGGGGAGGAGGGGGGGGGGGGTTGGGAGGGGTGGGGGGTCTCTCCGATCGTTCCCGGCCTATGGTTGTTTAGTTATTGGCTAGAACCTGTAGCAGGGGTGGGGCTCCTGAGTCGGGCCAGGGTTCCCAAGTGTTGTAAAATTGGATCATTTTTTGTTTCAGCATGGCCGTGAGTCTTTCCATATTCATAACTATGTTTATCCTATTCACTACTGTCCTCTTTGAGGGAGCCTTTACTTGCTTCCATGCCGCCGCGACTGAGCATCTCGCCGCCGTTAGTATGGCGGAGGTCAGCCTGGTCATGGGGGCTGGGAGGTCCTCTATTGGTTTGCCCAGCACGTATGTCAGGGGGTCCAGGGGGATCTCCAGACCTAGGGTATCATCTAGGAGTCTTTGGACTCTGGTCCAGAACTTCTGGATCTCTGGACATGACCACCAAATATGGGCCATGTCACCCTTTTGACCACATCCTCTCCAACAAAGGTCGTCTGTGCCGGGGAAAATCTGGCTCAGTCTGCTCGGGGTCAGGTACCACTGAAATAGTATTTTATAGATGTTTTCTTTTGTGACGGAACAAATTGAAGTTTTGGAAGCTGATTCTCAGACTTCCTCCCAGTCCTCAAGGTCTATTGGTATGTTGCATACCATTTTTGCATGTACAGAGGCGGCACATTTTATTTGAGTGCGGCTAGCTCCGCAAGCCGGGGGATGCCCCGGCATGCTAGCCGCACTCCCTCGGCGTGCGCGCGGTCACGCCTCATCGGGTGCCTGCGCCCCCTACACGCGCGTCCAGGGCCCTGCGATGGTGTCCCGCGATGTGGGGGACGGCGGCAGGGGGTTCCGGGGGACCCGGCAGCGGGAGGGAGAAAGCCCCGATCGGAGGGCGCTCCTCCGTGTCTTCGGCGTGCGCCCGGCACCCTCCCGCGCGCCAGGTTACTGCTGCGGCCGAGAACGGGCAAATGCTCGAATAAACTCGGCCGCAGCAGTAGGTATGGGTGGGTGGGGGGAGGGAGGTCTCGGTTATTCTGTAGATTCCAAAAATTAGTCCTTTCTGGTATTCTCTTATTCGACAGAGGGACTCAAATCTGGTCTGCGGGGGGAATTTCGAGGTCGGGGATAGAGCTCCAAGGAAATGCCTTACTTGTAGGAATTTGAAGATGGGGAGATTGGGGGCTGTAAATTTAGTTTTGAGCTCTTGGAAGGACAGAGCTTCGTCATTCTCCAGCAGATCCGCAACCATACTAATGTCTAGGTCCTGAAATTGACCAAACTGGGTTCGGGAGCACCCAGGAGGGAATTCTGGGTTCCCGAGTATGGGGGTGAGTTGGGAGGGGGATGAAGTTAGGCCATATTTCCCTCTGTTCTTGAACCAAGTGGACCACGTGCATTTCATTGCTCCAAGCTCAAGCTTCTGAGGTCTCTTTTCTTTGTACTCTTGGGACCATAATAATACCGGGAGGGGGATGCGTGGTGTGACTCTATTTCTAGCCAGCAGTTAGAGCTCGGGGGTTTGTTCCAAACCACGGCTTGCCTCAGCTGGGCTGCTTGGTAGTATCTAACCACGTCAGGGACCCCCAGTCCTCCTCTTGTCTTTGCGGACAGGAGTACCGACCTCGGGACCCTAGGTTTACGTTGTCTCCATATGAAGCGTAGGATATGTGATTGTATATTTCTTAATTCGGCTAGAGGAACTGGGACTGGGAGTGTTTGGAAATAATACAATAGGCGGGGGAGGATATTCATTTTAGCGGAGACAATTCTGCCAAACCAGGAGATCTGGTATGTGTTCCAAGCGTCTAGGTCTCTTTTGATTTGGTCAAATAGGGGGGGGGGGTAGTTTGCTCTGTACAATAAACTATATGAACTAGTAATTTTTATTCCCAAGTATTTTATGTGGGAGGTGTTCCATTTGTACTTGTAATTTGATTGCAGGAGTTTCCAAATGGGATCTGGGAGGGAAAGGTTAAGCGCTTCGGATTTATCCGTGTTTATCTTATAGTCTGAGACCTGGCTGAATTGGTCTAATAGTTTCTGTAGATTAAGGAGGGAGATGTGCGGGTCAGCGAGGGTCAGAATAACGTCATCCGCGAAAAGGGATATTTTATAGTTTTTATCGGCGATTGATATGCCTTTGATGTTTGGATCGGCTCTAATTTGGGATGCTAGCGGTTCAATAGAGATTGCGAAAAGCAATGGGGAGAGGGGGCAGCCCTGCCTGGTTCCATTTCTTATCTGGATTGGATTTGATTGTCCTCCTGGGAGTTTTAGATATGCGGTGGGGTTCTGATATAGGGCACGGACACCCTCGAGGAAGGGGCCTGAGAAGCCGAATTTAATCATGGTGTGGTCGAGAAAGGTCCATTTGATCCGATCGAAAGCCTTCTCGGCATCTAGGCTTAGAATCATGGCCTGGAGTTTATTGAGATGCACGTGGTCAATAATATCAATGATTTTACGGGTGTTGTCAGAGGCCTGTCTTCCTGACACGAAACCCACTTGGTCTATATCAATTAGTCTGGGGAGAATAGGGTTTAGCCTGTTTGCAAGGATCTTGCTGAAGAGTTTAAGGTCTGTGTTAAGCAGGGAGATCGGTCTGTAATTACCGCATTGTAGCGGGTCCCTTCCTTCCTTATGAATAATGGCTAAGTTGGCAGCTGAAATTGTGCCCGGAATCAGTTCTCCTTCTAGAAAGGAGTTGAACATATCAATTAGGTAAGGGGAAAGGGACGATATGAATTTTTTGTAGTAGGCGTTCGAAAAGCCGTCTGGGCCTGGGGTTTTGGCTATTTTGAGAGAACTTATGGCCTGGGTCAGTTCCTCCTGCGAGATTTTGTGGTTCAGGGCTGTGAGCTCCTCTTCAGTGAGAGAGGGTAGATTGCATCGCGCCAGATATTGCGAGGCAATATCTTCGGTGTCTTTTTCTAGGTTAGGGGGGTGGAGGTTATAGAGATCTTTGTAGAAGTTCGCAAATTCCTGAGCGATTTCTTTCTCCAGATAGGTAATCTGGCCGCTTTTTGTGCGGATCCTCGTGATCTGGGCTTTTGCCTTAATACCTCTTAATTTTGACGCTAGGAGTTTGTCTGCCTTATTGCCCCTATCGTAGAACCTTTGGTTGGTCCATTTGAGCGCTCTCTCTACGTCTTCTAATTGGGATCATTTTAGCTCAGATCTTGTTTTGTCAAGTGTTCTGAATAGTCTTTTGGAGGGGGCCTTTTTGTGTTGTTGTTCGATTGCTAGTATCTTATCCGTTAGTGCTTTTTGTACTTTTAGCTTTGTTTTTTTCTTGTGGGATGCTAGAGAGATTAGGTCTCCTCTGATTGTAGCTTTGTGGCTTCCCAGAGCGTTGACGCTGCTGAGACTGACCCTCTATTTATTTCAAAGAATGAGGCTAATTTTCGCTGAATTGATTCCACGACTTGCGGGTCATTGAGGAGGAAATCATTAAGTTTCCATTTATATGTGGAGCTCTTAACAAAAGGCAGAGAGAGGGTCAACTCGACTGGGGCATGGTCAGACCACGTAATTGGGCCTATGTTGGAGTGGGAGGCCGCCTGGAGAACGTTTGTGGTACCTAGTACGTAGTCGATCCGCGAGTAAGACTGATGTGGGGCTGAAAAGAACGTGTAGTCCCTCTGGCCTACGTGCTGGGCCCTCCAAATGTCTGTGAGGGAAAAGTTATGTAATGGTTGTGGGGGGGAGAGGAGGAAGGGGAGAGGGGGGGGAGAGGGGGGGAGGGGATGTATAGATATGGGGCCTGGCCTTGGCACAAGAGTAACCCAATATCTTGACACTATTTACAATTGAGGTTGGGCGCAGGAGGTCCCTAGTGGTACATAGATCTACAGTGGTGGGCTTAGATTGCTCTTTAAACCTTAGGGTGTGGGCGGCATGGGGAACTGGGGGGGGGAGGAGAGGGGGGGACACGACATTGGCACAGGTGGAACACATTCTCAACATATTACAGTCAATTTTGTTCTGGTTCAAAAAGCTCCAGGGAGAGCAAAGATCTATCATAGTGGTCCTGGATTGCCCTGTTGATCAGAGTGCGGATGTGGTGGGAGGGGGGGGTGGGGGGAGGGTGGCGAGCGATCGTAGGTACATAACATTGGACAGATGCAACAGTTTATCCTCACATGGCATTAGACTGAGGTTCGGCGCAGGGAGCCCCTGGCGGGCGTATAGATCTACAGTGACCGTCTTAGGTTTCCCCTTAAATCATGGTGCTCGGGGGGCATGGGGGGCGGGAGAGAAGGAAGGGGGGAGGACATAGCATTAGTTGAGATGTAACCCATTTACATCCTGATACAACCAATTTTTTAGAGCAGGGAGCTCAGGGGGGGTGCCTAGAACTACTGAATCGAGCTTAGTCTGCCGTATTGATCCAATTGCGCTAGGGGTAGGGAGGGGAAGAGGGGGGTGGGTGGGCAAAGGGGGGGAGGGGGACGCGGGAGAGGAGGGTTGGGGAGAGGGGAGGGGGGGGGGAGGGGGACGTATTCACGGGGACTTGGCGTTGGGGCACATGCAACACTTTATATTCAGATTATAATCCTCCTCGTTCTGGGGGGGGGGGGGTCGGTCGTGGAGCATAGAATGGGGGTACATGGGGAGTACAGCCAGTCTTGCGGTATCGGCAATACACAGTACATTTGAAGCGGGCTTTTTTACTTTCATTTATGAAGGGGAGGAGGGGGGATAACTGGTGGCTGCGGGGATATGGGGGTGAACGTTGAACCGGACAGGGGGGAAAAGGGGGGGGTGGGGAGGGGCGGGGGGAGGCTTGGATTATACGACCTTTCCTCTGGGGCTGGAAGCGGGGGGAATCAGTCCTCTGCCCCGAGGTTCTGGATTTGCGCCGCAGCTTAGAGTCTTAGAGTCCTGGAGGGATACCCAGCTGCTCTGTCCGGGCTGTTGGGGCTCGGGGAGCCGGGCTCCCTTGGAGGGGTAGTCCTGCGTATTGGTCAGCCCAGTGTCTCTGGCCCGTTATGACCTCCCTTTTCCTGGGTAGTCAGGATCGTTGAGCGGTGTGGTGCGTTAGACGGCTGTCTCGTGCTAATCCCGGTCTGTCGTTGCGGAAGGAAGGAAGGTCCCGCGGCTCCTTGTCTCGTCAGCTGATCCTCGGGGATGGCTCGTCTGCGCTGAAGGATGGACGTCAGCCGAGGCGTGGTGTGGAGTAGGACCTTGTGCGGGGGGGGGGAGAGGGAAGGGGAGGGGGGGGAGAAGGGGAGGGGGGGTAGAAGATGGGGAGGGGGGGTAGAAGATGGGGGGGGGTAGGAGGGGGTGGGGGGGGTAGGAGGGGGTGGGGGGGTAGGAGGGGGTGGGGGGGTAGGAGGGGGTGGGGTGGGGGGGAGTAGATCCAGCCGGATCGTTTCTTTAATGGCTCAGGAATTGGTGCAGGGATGAGTTGGTGGAGGTGAGTGGGTTGTTGGATATGGGGGTAGCCAGGTGGGGGTGCAGGGATGAAAAGGCTGTTCGGGACACGCTGTGTGGTGGTAGTCTCAGTGGACCCTCTGGTTGGCGAGTCGTTCTGATGTTCGTAGAGTTTCCGCAGACTCAGGTCGTGCCACACGGGGAGGGGGCGTTCCTCTTCTCGCAGGGGGGGTGATGCCGATGGCTTTTAGAAAATCATTGGTGTCCTCAGGGTCCGAAATGGTGTAAAATCGTCCGTTCCTTGGGACTATTAGTTTGAAGGGGAAGCCCCAACGGTAAGTAACTCCCCGGTCTCGTAGGAGAGTCGTGAGGGGCTTCATCTCCTTCCTCTTCATAACCGTGGTCCTGGAAAGGTCACTGTAGATCTGGACAGTATAATCATCTACTTTGACGTCTCCAGCTCTTCTCGCGGCCGCTGATATCTTTTCTTTCGCGGTGTAGACGTGGAATTTCGCGATCACGTCCCTAGAGCGGTTTGGGTCAGGGGATTTTGGACCGAGGGCTCTGTGTGCTCTGTCGAGCTGGAGATCATGCTCGGACAGTCCAGGAACCAAGTTTAGAAAGAGTTTTTTAAGGTAAGGCTGGATGGATTCTGGTGGGACTGATTCAGGTATTCCTCTGAATCGTAGGTTCTGCCTACGGTCCCGATTTTCGTGGTCCTCGAGAGCGTTTTTGAGGTCAGCAATCTCGTGCCCCATCCTTGCCATGTCATCCTCCGTATTAGAGTGGGCTGTCGAGATAGTGTTTATTTGTGCCTCAACTGCCTCGGTTCTTGCGGTTAGGGTGCTCAGATCCGTCCTGATGTCGCGTAGGACCGTCTCTAAGTCCTCCAGAAATCCCCTCCTCATCCTGAGGAGTAGAGACTCAAAAAATTCTTTATTAAGCTCCTGCTGGGCCGGGACAAATTGGGCGAGCATTGCGGCCTCCGCGGCGTGCTCGTGCTCCTCGGTGCCATCTTGTGAGTCTGCGGATGGCTCCATCTGTCGCTGAGTCAGCTGGAAAAACTTAGTGACGGGGTTCTGCGTCTTCTTTTGCTGCTTCCCTGTCATGGCCAAGGTCTCAGGGAGGGTGCTGGCCACTTTTGAGGGGGTAATTTTGCCGTTTGGGTGCTATATTGATTAGCTTTGTGGGGAGGGTGTCGGGAGCTCGTTGCCTACCCTGCCATTCACGGTGACGTCACCGGAAGTCTCCCCGCTTCTTTTTTTTAATAGGCGAGTGCCCACCAGTCCATTTTGTTTATACATGAACAAAATATATATATGGGTTCAACAAACGCTTTACATTTAGAAAGGCAGATTTGAATAAACTAAGGAATAATCTGCAAGGAATATATTGTGATGACATTTGTTCCGGAATAAATGTGGAGATAAATGTGCAGTGTTTAATAAGTACACATATCTAAGTGTAATAAATATAAAAGAAACAAGTCTAAACCAATGTGGCTAAAAAATAAAACAAAAGGTGTTGGGAAAGAAATGGAAAAGAAGAGGCAGGCGTTTAGGTTCTTAAAGCCAGAAGGAACAGAGGCATCATATCAGGATTAGAAAAATGTAAGAAAAGTTTCAAAAGGACAATCAGATTAGCAAAAATTGAAAACGGAAAAGGATTGCAATAGAATGTACTGTAAGATCAACCCTAAAAAGTTCCTTAAGTACCTTAATAAAAAAAAGATTAGAAAAGAGAATATAAGACACTTTCAGTCTGAGATGGGCAGGCAAATTATTGGAGATAAGGAAAAAGCAGAGGTATTAAAACAATACATAGTTTGCCTCTGTATTTACCAATAATATTGCAACTATATTAAAGAACAAGTGATTAATTCAGGAAGAAGTGCATAGGTGGCTTGATAAAATTAAAGTATATAAGGCACCTGTCCCCGATGGCATTCCAAGGAGGTAAGTTTAGTAATAGCCAAACCATTATATTTAATATTCCATTACTTCCTTTCCACTGGCTCAGTACCACAAGATTGGCTAAAATCAGACGTTGTGTCTATATTTAAAAAGAGAGCTAGATTACAACCAGGAAATTACAGACCTGTAAGCCTGACATCAACAGGGAAGAAGCTCCTTAAAGGTTTACTACAGCATAATATTCAGGAATACCTACTGGACAAAAACATTATTAGTAATAGTCAGCATGGATTTATGAAAGATAGGTCATGCCAAACTAACCTTATTTGTTTCTTTGAGGAGGTAAGTAGGAATTTAGACCAGGGTAATGCAGTTGATGTGGTCTAGTTAAATTTTGCAAAGGCTTTTTAGACAGTGCCAAGCACGAGGTTAGTGCTGGGGTGCACAAGCAGGGTGGTGATAGAAGCGGGCGGAAGGACATGATGCCGGCGGGTCACCAAAGTGAAGCAGAACAGCAGCTGGCAGAGGAGTTAGCAGTTGCATGGAGGCAGAGCAGGATGGCCAGAGAGGAGTGCGCCCCAATGGTCCGACCCACAAGTCTTTCTTACTTCCGGTGTCTATGCTGCTACAGCGTTCTCCTCCCTAGTCGTCCTGCTCTGCATCCATGCAACTCCTAACTCCTCCGCTATCCACTCCGCTAGCTCTCTAGCCCATAAGGACAGTGACTACGTCACAATCCCTACTGCACTATGAACATGTTTTCCTTGCCTATTATGTGCTGAAATTAAATGGTTAATTATGACTTTTGTTTGTTTCTCAAATACACGCACTCACATTAACAGCTGCTCATACAATATAATTTATATCCAGATAAAAGTGAGTATACATAATTAGCCTGATTTGAGTGGCGCTTAGGAATTGGAGCAAAACATTTCTCCTCTGCTACACAGGACCGGTTATTTTTTTTTTTATCTACACATCTGCTCTCTAGAGTGATTCAAATTAAAATGGAATTTGCATACAGTATACACAGTTCAACTGGATTCCATAAAGACAGTCTACATCCGTTTCTTTTTAATTAGTTGTATGATGCGTGTTTGCAAATCTGCTTCCAAAGTGGTAATCTCTTGTCACAACTATGGGCAGCTAATAAAAGCAGAACTCGTGCAGTAGATAAAAGCAGGGTTCCTATTTTACGCAAGCATGGCATAAAAGGAGCTTAGAATAAAATCAGCATTTCAAATCATGTCTTATAATAAAAGTATGTCTGGTGAAAGGGCAGTCCCCGGCACCGGATCACATGTTTGTTTTTAAACTTAGTGTAACTGACTTATTAAGTAAAGAAATGTTACCTAACGTCGCCAATATGAATGTGACATGACTGTGCATCAAAACATAATGAAACAACAACAAATGTGAGATACAAATGGTACCAGTATCAGAAAAGTCCTTGCTTAGGTGTCCATATTAGATGAATATCAAAGTCCAAAGTCACTTCGATCCAACAGCAAATGAGTTGATGGATATCAGCACATAAAAGAGAAGGGGAGACAAGAATACATAGTGTAATACTGCAAGGTAATGACCAAGGGGTGGGGAATAGTAGGGAAGAATCCCTAAAAAAGGTGTCGGCAAGAAGGTGAGATGAACAAACATAAATGTATTAAAACAATGATGGTTGTAAATTCTCATGGCTGCAGTGCGTCATCTTGACTACCTGATTTGGGAGAATATACATAAAACAGAATGATGTCTATTTTTTATTTGTAACTTGTATATTAGTGAATATAAATGATGAGTGCAATATTATTTATAGAAGTCATACTGTGAAAATAATACTTTTTGGAAACCTAAATAATGAAACACCCGTGCTGCATCATATACATTTTTGGGTTTAATTCTGCGCTGGCATTATTAACAGTCGTTTTAGGGTTTATGCCAAGTTGAATTTAGCGGATGAGTTGATGCATTTTCTACTTTTTAGGGCGTGCAGAAACATTTTTGTAGTACGTACCATTAACATCTGCAAGCGCAGTCCATTTCTGTGCGCTAAAACAAATTGAGAAAGCTAATTGTTTACGCTGATGGCACGGAGCGACAGTTCAAGTTACTACATAGGCAACGTTTTAAATGATATTTCCATGCACCAATTTTGCACCAAAAAAGCCGTTTATGATACTTAGTATTTACAGTAGGCCGCTTCATTCTGTTTGTTTACCCTCACGACAGTGTCATAAAGAAACCAAAATGTTGGTCTTTTTCCATACATACAATTTACAGTCATTTTGAAATGTCTCTGCTTCTCTGTTGTTTATTCTGTTACATTTATTAACACCCAAGCGATACTTTTTAAGGGTTCACCTACATTTATTTCTCTTCTGTTTATCCGTGTGACTAATAACGGATGAATAATTACTTTGCAGACAAAAAAAATAAAAGGGGGGAAAAAAATAACATTATTTACCTGTACATTTAAGGACTGACAAACAGTCTTATCACTAGAAAATATTAGATAAAGATTGTACAAAAGCAGTTGGGTATATCGGAAAAAGGCGAATTCTGACATGCTGACCCTCTACAAGGACTTTTAACCCTTTCCATGCTGGAGAAGCTTCAGGCAACCCTGACAGTGAATGTGTTAAGCTGTTTACACAACGTGAGCTGAGTATCGTCACTATGCTTTGCTGTGCTAGTAGTGTATGTAAATAGCTGAGGTATTGTAGGCCCTTCTAGCAGTGAGGTATACAACTCTATGCGGGTTACTTACTCAACAGCAATAGCGCCGACTAGGACACTAGTCCCACTGACTTCAATGGGAGTTTCCGTGCGATTGGCACTATCCCAGTTGAATGAATAACCCCCTGTATCTCCCACAGGAAGGTTAGACCTACAGTAGGGTTGGAACGAATACTTCTTCTGCAGTGTTGGCTCAATGTCCTCTCCCCGCATGTTGCTTCCCTCACAGGGCAGACAAGCTCGCTGCCCAAAATTAATTGGTTGTGCTTCAGGAGTGTTAAATGTCCTTAAATTCGCTTTTTCTGTAGATTCACATCAGTATAACAGAATTCAGCATTCTTGTCGTTTGCACACAAAAACAAAACGTTTATTTTGAAAAGAATTACTTACATACAAAAATAGTAAGAATGACGATGGTGATGTTTCAAATAGATTGATATTCTTAAGAATAGTTGCACATAGTAACCTTCTTTCTGTTAATATTCTCTTCAGGTATTAACATGTCCTTTTCTCCTCTTCATGGTATTATCAATCTGGCCCGGTCTTTCTTCGTCTGGCCTATCTTCTCTCCATCCTTCCTTCTTTTTCTAAACTCACTAAGCTCACTGCTGTATTTATCCATAAAGACCCACCCAGTCAGCCATTTTAACCTTTAAGATGTTATATCCCAACATGGTATTTACCCACATTACTGATGTCATATGAACTACTTCTGAACATATAAGTAGTTTCAAACTTACTGAATTGAAAAGTCTTATGCAGCATTTTTCCCAGTTAGGACTTGCAGCTGTTCAACAACTTGAGGCCACGAATTGACCTTTTGGGTCAATTCTGTCTGTCAGAATAGATCTGACCTTTCACTTAGAATACTGCACATGTAACAATAACTGAATATACAATCAGATAATATATAGATATGAAGGAAAGTCCAGACTATTATACTGTATACTTTAACATTCTGCCTTTGATAACAGATTCATTCATTACAATATAATTATTGCTAAATTGGATTTCTTACAGCCCCCCTAAATTAGATTGTAATAGAATCACTATAAATCTTTCAAACAACCATACATATCACATTCAAAACTTATCAAACAGAATGTCAGAATACAGCATACCTCTGAATTACTCTGCCTTCACAATACATATTACCAATTGCTGAAAAACAATATATCATGTTATAACAACGTACAATGATGAAGACAAATGAAATATTTCCCAATACTGATACATTATAACAGATTTCTTTAAAACTTTGCCCATTGACCCTGTAATTACCCATCATGTTCTATCTCTTTTAGTTTACCTTCTTCATGTTGAAAAACAATTTCTGCTTTTTATTGTTTTTGTAACATCTGAAGTAAACCTTAATCTTTTTAAAGTCCTTCAGTCCATTTCTCTCAAGAGAACTCAAACTCATTTATTTGAGCTATATTAAATTGTAATGGAAGCATATTTACATCTCTCAAAAATGTGTAAATATATTCCTACTGATTTCCTCCAATACAATTTAATTCTTCAAACATTAAATGTTTTTACGGTTTCAATACAAAGTAAGCATGAATGATAAATAATCTTGACCTGGCGTAATAAACAAAGTATTTTAGAATAAAAATGTAAACAAGCGTAAAAAATCTATCCGTTAAGTCTTGCTATAATTGTGTAAAAAATAAAACTCTGGATATTGGAGACTATAAAATAATAACTGAATATTATTACCACTATTTCTAGTACTGTTATAGGAAATAAAACTCTTTCTTTTCCTAATATGAACATTTAAAGAAAAAATAATAATACTTGTACATACTGTACATCGCACCCATAAATCTGTATAATTTTGAACCAATAACAATTCTTCTAGCAAACTTTGTTGTACTCCTAGAGATGTAATTCCCCCTTGTACTTTTTCAGTATTGATTATTTCTTTCAATAGTGCCAGTAGTAATAAATATAATAAAAAATAGTAATTTTGTCCTTTTTGCTAAAAAATGAAAAAATATTCAGTCCCATAGGTGATGACTCTTGTTGATTTTCCTCATTCTTCTTGACTCCGATCATCCAATCGTATTCTTTATTCATCACACAATTACATATGACCTGTAAAAATATAGCAGTATCATTATATTGGTAAATATATTTAATCTTAGTCCATCTGGACCATACACTTACAGTACTGTCTACATGTTACATACATAAATCACAAACATAACCTTTAACATAATGTTAATTATAATGTTAACTATATCATAAGAGCCTTCTCAATTTGTTTACCAAATACTTTTTTCATTAAAAAAAATGATCATAATTGTCATCTACTTCACTTCCCCCCTTTTAAAATTTTGGAAATACAGAACACCTATTTTAATTCCTAAATTTTAAATCCTATTCTACCAACTGATTATGGATGATACTTTAAATCTTTATTTAATCCATAAAATTTCACATGTAAACTTCAATCACTAAACCTGTGAAATGAGAACCCCTATCTGACTCAAGAATGCGTGGAAAACCCCATCTGGAAAAAACATGGTTCCATAAAACTCGTGCTGTAGTAATTGCATCATTTTGCTTGACCAGAATGCTCTCAACCCATTTTGAAAAGACAGCTCTCGTAATCCAAGCATATTTTAACCCATTCTTCCCTGAGGGTAAGGAACCATTGTGATCAATTTGCAATGTGGACCATGGGCCATCTGCTGGTGCAATACATTGGAAAGGTGGTTTTTGCCTTTTGAGCCCAGGATTTCCTTTTAAACTTTCCAAAAGTGTCTCTTGTCCTACGTGACCCAAACTTTCATGATTTATGGCCTTTTCTTTATGGACACGAGAAGGCTTTAAATCAACCCGGGAAATAGCAATGGACGTATCCTTTGCCTGTTTCTCTGTAAAGGAAAGGAGCTGCATATCTTTGTGTCTGACTGTCGCTGTGGCACTAGTCTCTGTAAGCACTACATTCTGTTCTGTTAAAACCTCTTCCTTAGCCAAGGAATCAACTATTGCATTTCCTTCAGTGAGAAAATCCTGTCCTGTTTTTTGTGTTATTTGGAAATCTTTCTTAAGTGTTGGCTTGACACAAAAATTATCACTGATTTCAGGTAATTGAAACTCACTGGTGACCATTTTAATTGGACAAACACTTCTCTCGTTACCATATTTAGAAGGATTAATTAACACAGGCTTTCTTCCTTTAGAATTTTTCCAAATTGCCTTATTGCCTAAATCCACAATATTACAAAGAGATGTTCCTGACAACATTGGTAACTTTTCTTTTGTTACACTTAACTGTGCCCCAGTATCTATTAAAAACTCTGTATCAAACCCCCCTAAGGTTCCTTCTTTATCCAAAGTTACTGGAGTTAATACTTCAAGAGGACGTGGTTTCAGATAGTCTAGTCAGGATGAATTAAGTCTTTCGTCTATGTGAGTTATGTTACAAACCTGTTTGTGTGTGAGATCATTAGTGTCTGTGTGCTGAACAAATACATTCTCTTTCCGCAAACTTTTTTGTAGATCTAAGAATTTGTCACAGTTTCTTCTATAATGCCCTATTTCTCCGCAATGAAAACATTTAAAACCTTGCAGCCGCAAAGGCTTGTCTGTTCTGCAGTTGTCACTCCTGTCACTCTGACTGTTCCAAGAGCTGTTACCCCTCTCAGTGTCATAAAAGACATTTCTATCATTAACAACTTCTGAGATTTTAAGTCTGGGATTATTCTGCAAAAGCTGACGTCTAATATTATCAATAAAAAGAGCAGCAACGTCTAATGATTCTTTCTCAGAAGCAATTGCTAATGTTACTGGATCTAAAAATGTAAATTTTTTTTACAAATGCTGTAATCATTTTCTCTTCAGAATCTTGATCAGAAAACAGTAATTTGTATGCAGTCTGGAATTTTAACATAAACTCAAAAGTATCCTCTGTAATTTTGGGTTTAAGATCTTCCAAAATATCAACGGTAATGGCATGTCCGGTGGAAATGTAAATTAATTGATTAAGCCTGTCTATGCAAGACCCTTGTATAAAATCACCATTCTCATCCTCTTGAGGCATGCTGACAGGCATTTTTAACCTTCGACTCATGTGAGTTGGTAACCACAGTTTGTAAATCTTATTTTTCTGTTCCTCAGTCAAATTAAATCGATCTGTATAAGATTCAAAAATGTCTGCATTATGAAATGCATCCAGGTGATTTTTATAATCAGGTATATCTTTTAATACCTTCATTAAATGATCGTGAATCTTTAAATTCAGTGTGGCTGCTTTGTAATGGAACTTTTTCCTTGTCAGTTCTGTGCTGCTAATGTCAGTCATATCTACGTCTGCACTAGAACTAGGAATAAAAGACGCCCCTTGAGTATCTTTTTTCTTTTTGTCTTTACCAGCAGCGCATGCAAATTTGATATTGGATGTTTCAATTTGTTTTTCTAACTCATGTATGCGTTTATGTAAAATGTTACAATTTGAACATTGATCAGTTTTTACAACTTCAATTTTATGCGAATTCTCATCATTGAAAACCATCAAATTAAACACTTTGATCATTTTCATGACATTTCTTAATTTTTTCTTATCTTTATGCATAGTTAGTATTTTCTTATCTATTCTCTCATTTTCTATTTGCACCTGATTCCACAGAGAACTCCACAATTCAGTGTCAGTAGATGTATGAGGTAACACATTTAACATCATATTACTGTCATTTGCATATGAATTAATAAATTCCATTACTTACGTTTTGTTAAGTATTTTCTTTCACCGAAAACTTGTGCTGCAAAAACTCGAATTGTTCCCCCACAAACGTTGCAACGTTTCTTTGAAGAAATTCCACGCTATTCCATTCAGCGCATACAAATGCTCCAGACAATGCTCCCTGCACGTCCCGCAAATGTACCTTCTTCCTTGGGAAACTTGACCAGACAAAGGCAACCCCCGAACAGTCCGTCTCCCTCTAGGAGATTCGTGAAACGTGGTTCTCTGTCTCTGATCTGTTAATCAACTGTAGTCAAATCTACCAAAAACTTGACACTTCTTTTTTTCTTCGGTTCGTTTCAATTTTTTCTCAAATCTTGGATCCAGGATGTATCGACAACACCCCCTCTAATCCAAATGTGACGAAAAAACTGAATGAAGGCTGGCTCGCCAATGTTAAATGTCCTTAAATTCGCTTTTTCTGTAGATTCACATCAGTATAACAGAATTCAGCATTCTTGTCGTTTGCACACAAAAACAAAACGTTTATTTTGAAAATAATTACTTACATACAAAAATAGTAAGAATGACGATGGTGATGTTTCAAATAGATTGATATTCTTAAGAATAGTTGCACATAGTAACCTTCTTTCTGTTAATATTCTCTTCAGGTATTAACATGTCCTTTTCTCCTCTTCATGGTATTATCAATCTGGCCCGGTCTTTCTTCGTCTGGCCTATCTTCTCTCCATCCTTCCTTCTTTTTCTAAACTCACTAAGCTCACTGCTGTATTTATCCATAAAGACCCACCCAGTCAGCCATTTTAACCTTTAAGATGTTATATCCCAACATGGTATTTACCCACATTACTGATGTCATATGAACTACTTCTGAACATATAAGTAGTTTCAAACTTACTGAATTGAAAAGTCTTATGCAGCATTTTTCCCAGTTAGGACTTGCAGCTGTTCAACAACTTGAGGCCACGAATTGACCTTTTGGGTCAATTCTGTCTGTCAGAATAGATCTGACCTTTCACTTAGAATACTGCACATGTAACAATAACTGAATATACAATCAGATAATATATAGATATGAAGGAAAGTCCAGACTATTATACTGTATACTTTAACATTCTGCCTTTGATAACAGATTCATTCATTACAATATAATTATTGCTAAATTGGATTTCTTACAAGGAGGAAGACTGACATTTTCCTCCCCCTCCCCCCTTCCCCCTCCCCCCACTCTATGGCAGGAACTTGCTCTGTGACGGATGGTAGATGAGTCATACTAAAGATACATTTAAAAACAAAGTAGTGGTCCTCTGGGCAAGAAAAAATAGTGGTACTCGGCCCCCTCCTGTATCATCACAATTCAACCAGTGTAAAGAAATGTTTCATATTTTGCATTAACCTTTATTTATTAAGACGCCAAGAATATTCTGTAGCGCTGACCAAAGTGTATACTATAGACTATAAAATGATAACATTAACACGCATTAGTACAGTAGGGGATGAGGGTCTTGCTCCTAGGAGCTGACAATCTAACACGGCAGAGCTCACACTGCAGAAAACGAATGGCAGAGGTGTCCTAAGCAAAGTAGTGGTACGGTGATTTCAATCTTTTGCAATAAATGGATCCAATTAGAAATAGCCGGTGCACAGCCAAAATAGCAAAGCCAGGGCGTGGTGACCAAAAAGTTATTTATTGATTAAAACATAAAGAAGTATTGCTGGTAATCCTCTAACTTTGATAAAGCTCTTCCAGTGTGAAACATGTTAGAGAATTACCAGCACGATACTTTATGGTTTTTAATCAATAAATAACTTTTTTGGTCACCGCGACTTAGCTTTGCTATTTTGGCTGTGCACCAGCTATTTCTATTTGAATCCGTCCTTTCATCTATTCAAGCATGGGAGCACGCCTGGCGGGAGTTGTCGCAGCGGACCGCGAGGAGTTTAAAAGTGAGTTCTTGCACATTATTGTGCTTTGTTTCTAAGCCAGTTCTTTTGCCTGCTTACCCCCTCCATATGTGGTGTGGACTGACAGCGTCGGTAGTTCTGCTCTTGCGGGAAACCCCGCAACTGTCTCCCTCCTTTATCAGTGGGGTTGGCTTGCATATATACTTACATACCTTCACGATCACACACAATGTGTATACAACGCTGCGCTATCTGTTTATGGGCTTATATGACCTTTGCTGCTGCTGCATACAGTAGATGTGTAAAGATTGAACTGGACTATCATCACTGTGTTCATTTGTTTGTGTGGTCTTTTGAGCACCAGATTCTGAATTTGCATTAATCCTACCCACAATTTTTTGCAGTAAATTCCTTGTTCTTTAATAAGTGGAAATAGTTTGTAAATAACAAAATGGTACTATTCTGAGGCCAGAGTCATGTGTGGTATGAATAGCCCAGATAGGTTAAACTCGTTCCTGTTTCAAGCACAACAAGTCATTTTATCTTTCTTCACTTTATTGGGAAAAGCATGGATTAACAAAGGCACTTGTGGATGATGGTGTTGTGAGAGAATGTCTCTATAGTGAGTGCACTTGATAGTAGGGAAAGGTGAAAAGGATGAGGCCTTGCCAGTAGAGAGAATTACAGAAGGTACTCACTCAGCCAATGTAGAAGGTGAAAATGAAGTGTGATCGTATTCTGGGTAACAAGATAGCCTGGGGACAGACCATCTGTGAGCAAGGCAGAGGGGGAGAGAGCAGACTAGCCCATTCTGAGAGAAAGGCTGAGGTTGCTATAGCAACTCACTGACTGTCTCAGTAAACAACATGTGTAGCAAAATGTTGCCCTTTCACATGCAGCAAGCTGCTGGGACAGGGGAAATAACAGGCAGCTGAACTAGGGAGAAATGAATCCCATGAACTGCAAAGGGAGACAGAGAATTATGGAATCCTGTTCCATGACACTCCCCGTCTGGTATCTGGAGATACCACTATAATGAAGTATGTGGAACATATGTGCAATGCAAACATAATATAACAATGCAAAAGTCCATGTTCACATAGCGATGTGATACCGGCTGGCATCACTAGCTTCAAAGTCCCTTGGCCAAGGTTCTTGGGCAAAGGATGCAAAATGGATGCACCGCTCCAGGTTAGCTGGGTGCACCACAGTGTCTCTCTTGGTGAAAGTCTCTGGCACTGTTTCTTGTTAAACTTATGGAAGAACAGTCCTTTTGTCTCTGTGGTTTTACCTACAGAGTGCATCCCCTTGTAGGTATGCCAGTCGTGGTAGCCTGTCACTCTAACACTTGGCGTTTGGCAGAAGGAGATGGCTTTTGGCTCCTTGCGGAAGCGGATCAACACTCCTGAAAGACTGGTTGTCGGATCTAGTCCAGTAAAGAGGGCGTCGTTCAGGGAGACTCCCTGGAGCTGAGCGCTGGGGCTGAACACTACCCGGATTTAATCGGGTTCCTGAGGGTGGTAGACCCCAGATGATTGGAGGTACCAGCATTCTTCACCTTTCTTCATTAGAGGTGCTGGCTTTGAATGTCCGGTAAGGAATATCTTCTGGATGAAGGCCACAAAGTTGTTTTTGGTCTCCGGTTTACTTTGTAGGTCGCAGCGGAGTGTAGTGAGCCTAGAGGTGGCATGTTCTTTGTTGTTTGGGAGGCGTCTTCTTGGTGAATGGAATGGTAGCGAGGTCACCCAACTGTCCGATCTGTCCTTGAAGAGCTCCTTATCCATTAACGTCTGGAATTCTCCATCTTCCATTGACGGTACTTGTTTGTTACCGTCCCTTGTTGTCTGGAACGCTGTGCACCCTAAGTCATCGGTGCATTCCTCTTGCACGAGAACGTCTCCACGTATTTTGGTGACACGCCTTTGTGTCTCTTTGTTAACTGCCGTTAGGAGGCTGTTTTCTCCCTGGACATGACGAGGAACAGTCTCTTTTGTCCTTGTAAATCCCTTTGTGAAATGTCTCTGCGACTGTCTCTTTTTTGACGTGTGAGAGGACAATCTTTTTGCCACTGTGGTTTCACCTGAGGGCGCAATCTTTTGCGGCTATGCCATCCGTGGCAGCTGGCTGCTTTGCCACTTGGTATTCTGCAGAGAGAAACAACTGTACGTCTTAGTCGTGCCATTGCTCGCGGGAAGACCATCCGATTGTTTATTGTCTTTTGGACGATCCCCTTGTCGGTCACCTTTGGGAGGTTACTTTCTTCCTTCAGTGGAGTCGAATCATCATCCTTGGCTGTCTGGACTACTGAGCATCCTAGGCCATTGTCACATCCCTCTGATGCGAAGATGTTTTTGTTGGTCTCGGGAGTATGACCTTGTCTCTTCTCTTCACTTGGCCTTCTGTCACTTGGAGATGGCCAAGACACGGTTCGGAGAGAGATGTGTGTCTGCATTCTGTTATCACCGTTCTGCGGGCGTTGACATAGTAAGGTTCGTGTCCTTTGTCGGTGCACGTTGCCCACTATCACCCATCCTAGGTCAAGTCTTTGGGCGAATGGTGCGTTGTGGGGTCCGTTATGCTGTTTACGGACTTTGTGCACCCTCAAGATGTCCCTACCGAGCAGCAGCAAGATCTTGGCGCCTTGTTCTACCGGCTGGATGTAGTTGGCTATTCCTCTGAGGGGCGGGTGATGACGTGCCACGTCTGGTGTGGGAATCTCGTCCGTTTGCAGCCATGTAGTTGCACTCGATGAGGGTGGGGAGAGCTATCTTCACTCTGTTATCCACTGAACGTATGACGTAACCGCTTGCTCTTCTCCCTGTTGTCTCAGTTGACCCTGCATAGGTTCTGAGGGTGTAGGGTGAGGCATTGTCTTGTGAGTTGAATAAGTTGAAGAATTCAGTCTTTGCCAATGATCTGTTACTTTGATCGTCGAGGATTGCATACATCCGGATAGCCTTCTCAGGTTGTCCCTGGGGGTGCACTGCGACAAGGCATATTTTGGAGCAGGATATTTTGTCACTTCCTTTTCCGCAAACCTCGGTGCACTGAGAAGTGACACATGTTGGCTCTCCTTCCCTTCCTCCCCGCCATGTTCCGCTACGGAGGATGGGTTGTTGAGTTGGTGGAGTGTCAGCACCTCTGGATGTAGCGATGTTACGTGCTTGTCACTTTTGCACACTACACATTTGATGTATTCTTTACAGTCTCTGGCCAGGTGAGTCGTGGAATTGCAGCACCTGAAGCAAACTCCGAATTCTCAGAGTAACTTCTTGCGTTCCTCTAGGGACTTCATCCTGAACCCAAAGCACCTGTTAAGTGGGTGTGGCTTCTTGTGTATGGGACATTCCCTACTTGGGTCTCTTGGTTCCTTGTCTCCAGCGACCGACTGATCAGGAGTAGTTTGGGTCGTGGGGGACACGTCCGTCCTGTGGACCGAGATGGGTGTTTGAGTGTTGCCGTATCTCGCCAGTGGTTTCATTCCTCAGGCTGCTTGCACTGTGTGTGGTTTGCACACCCAAGATGAAGCTGGGATCGTTCCTTGTCCTTGCCGCTTCGCGGATGAAGCTCAAGAAGAATGAGAATGGGGGGAAGGCGACTTGCTTCTCCCTTGTGTATTTGGAGCCTTGTGAAATCCATCTTTCTTGGAGGTTGTAAGGTAGCTTCTCCAAGATGGGTCTCACTCCGCGAGCCGAGTCTAGGATGTTGAGATTTGTCAAGGAATGGTCTGTTCTCGCAGACTGCAGCTCCTGTAGCAGGTCCCCGATTTCTAGTAACTTAGAGTAGTCTTTAGCTGTGATCTTGGGAAAGCTGTCGACTCTTTTGAAGAGCGCATCTTCGATTGCTTCGGGGCTGCCGTAACACTCTTCTAGCCTTTCCCATACTAGGTCAAGACCTACTTGGGGGTGGTTCGCATTTGCTGCCCCGAGTCTCTTAGCGTGCTCCATGGATTCTTTTCCCAGCCATTTGGCTAGCAGCCTGAGTTCTTCCCTAGCTGAGACGCCTAGGCTCTTGATTGCGTCCTTGAACGCGAACTTCCACATACGGTATTTCTCGGGACGGTCGTCAAAGTTGGTAAGTCCTGTTTGCACCAGGTCACGCCGGATCATGTACTTGGCCATGTCTGTCAGGCCTGAGGCATCGGCGTGTTGGTCACGTTCTGAGGTAGTTGCTGGGAGGGTCCGTGCGGTCGCCTCTTCCTTGGCGTGGACGCGTGATGACTGCTGGTCAGTGTGAGGGGCTGTGTTCTCCCGTGTGGGTGTACCTGGGTTGCGAGCCTGTTGTAGTGCATCCATTTGTGCGCTGGCGTTTGGATCACTGTTGCGGCTGTGGCTATCCCAGGCAGCATGTACCATTGAAGGAACAGCGTCTTCTCCTCGTGGACCTAGTAAGTCTTCGGTGTCTGTGACGTCGCTTCCGTCGTGTTGAGATGGTGCGCTGGTGTTTATACTGGAGGCTCCTTACGTAGTCTTCGGTGCGTTGGACTGGATCCTCTGAGGCTATCCTTCTGTACGGTTGCTCCCCGCCGTTCTGTCACGCAGCTGCTTCTAGGACTTCAGCTTGGGCTATGGTGGCAGCGGCTTCCTTCTCTTGATTAAGTGCCTCTAGTTCCACATCGAATTCGGCTTTCCTGCGCGTAGTAGCGGCGTTAGCGCCGGCAGCATTAGCGTCGGCTGTCTGTTCCTCCTCTTCTATGCGCGCTCTTTCTGCCCTTACGGCTGCCTCTCTCCGACCATATTCGGCCC
The DNA here is from genome assembly GCF_040206685.1 of Ascaphus truei. NCBI lineage: Eukaryota > Metazoa > Chordata > Amphibia > Anura > Ascaphidae > Ascaphus > Ascaphus truei. The sequence goes on along the minus strand of NC_134488.1, from coordinate 67,978,468 downwards.
TGGCACGTGCGGCCTCTGCAGTGGCTTGCGCCTTGGTAGCGCTTGCGCTGGACGCGTTAGATTGCGCTGATCTTGCTGACCTTGACGAGTGCCTGGTTGCACTGGAGCGCTGTGATGCGGTCTCCAGGAGGCGCTCTTTTCTCTCGCTTTGGGCGTCCGCGATGGCGGTTCGCATGCGGCTGTCACGTGTCAAGTCAATGTTATTTTGTAAGTCTCTTTCTTGCAGACTTTCGTCGGTGTTGGCTCTGGTCAAGTAGGTGATGTATGTCTCTGACAGCCCTCGGTAGCACGAGTGGTTAGACTTTATTTGAATAATTGCCTGCCTGAGCTGTTGTGCATTATCACCAATGCTAAAAACATTGCGTAACTCTAGTGCAGTTCTTTCCCAGGCCTTTTCTAACTTGGCGCGGTGCGCTTCAATGTTAGCCTCATATTTTTCGTGGACCTTTTGTGTCAGTGTGACTATCCGTTTAGGCCTTGCATCTGCCTGCACCTGTTGCAGTTGCGCAGCGGTCTCTGTGTCTGAGTGGTCACTCTCCTGCGTGATGTCTGGTGAGGATCTGAGTTCTGCCATGCTGCAGGTGTGTGTAGGCCTTTAGCCAGAGTGTGTGGCGTGCGGTCTGTTACCTGCGTCAGCGATGGGCGACTGTCTCAGATGATGCCGAGCGGTGTCCTGCAGCGTTCAGCGTAGGGGTAGCTGTACTCACAGGTGTCCGGTGGCTCTGACCAGTGTCCTGGCGGGTGTCCGGTGGCGTGGCGCTTGCCGTGGGGACGTGCGCAGGGGGTAGGTGTGATGGTAGCTCCTCACTGAGAAACTGTGAAGAGGGTGGACTCAAAAACAGAGAAGGCAATCAAGGTTCTGTGTGTTATGAACTTTCTGTCTGCAAAGCTGCTGCCTTGAGTGTAGGTTGCGTGCAGTGTAAGCTGCTTGCGGCTTGTCAGTCTGCAGAGACTGCTCTGTGTTAGCATAAAGTCTTTGAGTAGCAGCTCCTGTATGTATATCTCCAAGACACATGGTCTCCCTTTTCACTATTCTGAGGCCAGAGTCATGTGTGGTATGAATAGCCCAGATAGGTTAAACTCGTTCCTGTTTCAAGCACAACAAGTCCTTTTATCTTTCTTCACTTTATTGGGAAAAGCATGGATTAACAAAGGCACTTGTGGATGATGGTGTTGTGAGAGAATGTCTCTATAGTGAGTGCGCTTGATAGTAGGGAAAGGTGAAAAGGATGAGGCCTTGCCAGTAGAGAGAATTACAGAAGGTACTCACTCAGCCAATGTAGAAGGTGAAAAGGAAGTGTGAGCGTATTCTGGGTAACAAAATAGCCTGGGGACAGACCATCTGTGAGCAAGGCAGAGGGGGAGAGAGCAGACTAGCCCATTCTGAGAGAGAGGCTGAGGTTGCTATAGCAACTCACTGACTATGTCTCAGTAAACAACATGTGTAGCAAAATATTGCCCTTTTCATGCAGCAAGCTGCTGGGACAGGGGAAATAACAGGCAGCTGAACTAGGGAGAAATGAACCGCATGAACTGCAAAGGGAGACAGAGAAATATGGAATCCTGTTCCATGACAGGTACTAGTACTTCTAGTTTGTTAATAAAAATACATGTAGTAGCCTTACTCCATGCTCCTAGTAGCAGCACACTTTTACCACTTCCTAATTCCTCCTATTGCTCCCCTATATATCCTTCTATTGCTCCCTATAACTCTTCCTATTACTACATATAACCTCTCCCTATAACCCCTCCTATTGCTCCATATAACCGCTCCCTATAACTCCTCTTATTGCTCCATATACCCGCTCCCTATAACTCCACTTATTGCTCTATATACCCTCTCCCTATAACTCCTCCTATTGCTCTATATAACCACTACCTATAACTCCTCTTATTGCTCTATATACTGTACCCGCTCCCTATAACTCCTCCTATTACTACATATAACCGCTTCCTATAACTCCTCCTATTACTCCATATAACTGCTCCTGATGCCTCCTTCCTTTGATGCATAAGGTCGTGCTTATAGTGCCGGCGACGTGAATTTGCCCAAAAACAAAAGCATTGCCGCTGCCGCGTGCGCTTATAGTGCACGCGACGGCGCCGTCAAAATTTGATTTTTCTAGGGCCGTCTCGTCATGTGACGGCCCTTTAACAAATCAAATTGCGGGAATCCCGCGATGCCGCAGACCGGCGAAACATAACTTTCGCCGGTAGCGACGGCGACGGGTAACGTCACCCATCGTGTCGCCGTCGCCATCGGCGGCACTATAGGCAAAGCCTAAAAGGTTCAATCAAGATAGTGAGGAAAAAAGAGAGATCCAGCGCTCCACGGATTTCAAGATAAATGAATTTATTGTGCCACACGACATTTCGACCAACAGGTCTTTTTCAAGTGATTAGGCATACTCAAATGAGGATCTACCTAGTATATATACCCTCCAACATTAATCAAACAAGTGAAAAGAAGTGAAAACATTTACATAATCACCCCAGCTGCTCCCAATCCACTTCCCCTGATCAGTGCTACCTTCATGCATAGCCATAACAGTCCATGAGAGTTGATTTCCGGTTCCTGTGTCCATTTCCGGTCTGTGCGTTCCAGTGACATCACGATCCTCTTCTGCGCATGTGCATGCGTTCCAGCGTCGTCATCGTCTCCCCGTCGGCCTGATATGACGTCAGTCTTCTTGCCTGGATGGATTATCCTTCCCTCGTGATGCTGTGGGGGCTGTATCCTAGCTCTATGAGCTGTAAGCCTTCCTTCCTTCTGCGTCTCGATGTGGGAGGTGCTCCTGCGTCCTGTGTCATCACTGGAATCTTGTAGTCCTTCTTGGGTCCTATAAAAATGGGCTTTCCTTCTTTCTCTCTCTTCCTGCAATAAGGTCTGTACAGTGGTCAATAAAAACCGTATTCTCCGATTTATTATTGATCCTGCTTTTATGCTCAATAAATCTGGGTTTTAGACTTTTTTTAGTCTTACCCACATATAAAAGTCCACAAGGACATTTGATAATATAAATCAGACCACAAACACCCAGTCTCATCCCTTCGTGTAATGGGGATAGAACTAATAAAAAGAAAGTCCACAGGATTTGATGTTGATACACTTTTATTACAACGAGAGACATACTGGACATACACATTGGACACAGTTTATCCCAAAGGGCTAAATGACTACATATCTTACAACTGTTTTCTTAATAGGAGATGAAATTGTTTCTTATATGGCATGGCTGCTGTTGGTGAAAAGCCTTTAAAGTGAGTAAGGGCTAAATAGATTGATAAGCATTCCAAAAGCTTTTATTAAATGTTGATTTTGCACATTTTACATTTTACACTGGAACACACTATATATAGCTACCTCTGATCACACACCCTGGTTAATTCATGCATAGTAAAGGACTTTTATTGCAGGAAGAGAGAGAAAGAAGGAAAGCCCATTTTTATAGGACCCAAGAAGGACTACAAGATTCCAGTGATGACACAGGACGCAGGAGCACCTCCCACATCGAGACGCAGAAGGAAGGAAGGCTTACACCTCATAGAGCGAGCATACAGCCCCCACAGCATCACGAGGGAAGGATAATCCATCCAGGCAAGAAGACTGACGTCATATCAGGCCGATTGGGAGACGATGACGACGCTGGAACGCATGCACATGCGCAGAAGAGGATCGTGATGTCACTGGAACGCACAGACCGGAAATGGACACAGGAACCAGAAATGAACTCTCATGGACTGTTATGGCTATGCATGAAGGTAGCACTGATCAGGGGAAGCGGATTGGGAGCAGCTGGGGTGATTATGTAAATGTTTTCACTTGTTTTCACTTGTTTGATTAATGTTGGAGGGTATATATACTAGGTAGATCCTCATTTGAGTATGCCTAATCACTTGAAAAAGACCTGTTGGTTGAAACGTCGTGTGGCACAATAAATTCATTTATCTTGAAATCCGTGGAGCGCTGGATCTCTCTTTTTTCCTCAGTGTACATTGGAATTTGCCTGGCAGGTACTTCCTTGAACCAGCAGCACCGGTAAACTGTATGTATTTATTATATTGTGGTGTGCAGCCAAAAAACCCTTTTACATCAATCAAGATAGTAACATGAGCAAGTTCTCAGATCCTGACACAAAAAGTAAGCGTATGAAGCTGCTGTAGATAGACAACACAGCAATGCAACGGTGTCATTGAACCTGTTTGTCCATTCACTTCCAGCCATTCCTTATACAAGGTGGAATTAGCGGGTCATATCTAGTTGGCTGTTATAACACAGCATTAGCATATATTCTGGTGAGCCAGTAATAGTGCAATTTCGGGTTCCAATTTGATTTAATTAAAACATCATCTTCTATTAGTGTAATGTTGTCATGCCAAATTTAAATTAACTCAAGGGGGTTACCCTGTGTCCTATTAACACCGGGCACAATTAGGTATTAGCATTAATCAGCCCTAAATGCTTTCGGACTACTAATGGATTTGGTCATTCACCTGTTATTTTAATTATGTCAACGTGTTTTTATTATCCAATTGCATTCAATTAGTTTACCACCAACCGAGAGATTATGGTTTCAACTGTACCTGCAGCCAGTAATAACCAAATCTGAAATCTCAAAAGGATTCTCAGTCCCTTATAGGAGCAAAGTCAGAAGAGTCAATGATAACACACTGATATACAGTATACACAAAAGCCTACACATGCTATATACTGTTATATAGATCCACAAATGTTCATATAACGCACAGACCCACACATGCATATATACTGTTATACAGATACACACAGACCCACACATGCTTATACTGTATACTGTTCTATAGATACACACAGACTCACATATGCATACAGTATATACGGTTATATACAGTAGATACAGACCCACACATGCATATATATATATACACTGTTTTACAGATACACACAGACCCACACATGCTTATATACTGTTCTATAGATACACACAGACCCACATATGCATACAGTATATACGGTTATATACAGTAGATACAGACCCACACATGCCTGTATACTGTAATACAGATACACAGACCCACACATGCGTGTATACTGTATACTGTAATACAGATACACACAGACCCACACATGCCTTTATACTATTATATAGATACAAACAGACCACACATGCTTATATACTGTTATATAGATACTGTACACCCACACATGCTTATATACCGTTATATAGATCAGGGTTGCGCAAACTGCCAGCGCTGCGCCCCCTGCCTGCTGTCCACCTCTAATGTTGCGTCAAATGACGCTGCAGGGTCATGTGACCCGCGGCGTCATGACATCACGTCTCCATGGCAACGGGCGTCATTTGACGCCATAGAGACGCGTGACTGAAGCCGGGTAAGTTTACAGAGGCCTTGCGCTCTCTACGCGGGGCCTCTGTAAATGCCGCCCCCCCCCCCCCCCCCCAGTAAAGTCTTGTGCCCCCCCCGGGGGGCCACCCCCCAGTTTGCACACCCATGATATAGATACACACAGACCCACACTTGCTGGATACGTCTTTTAACCTACTATACTTAAACATCCGGCTGCTGACCCGGATGAGCCCCAGTAAAGGGCACGTAACCGTATCACTCCTTGAAGGTGCTTTCTTGGCATCTGCCGCCCACCAATGAAGTTCCTGGCACCTCAATGCCCTTCCTACGTCCTTTATCGCCTGACCTATCCAGCCCATCCAGCAAGGACACCCTGACCCAGGTTAACAAAAACAATTTGCCATCATTCAAGACAATATCAGTGAAAGTGGGACAGTTCTTCCCAAGCTCTTTTCTGCACTGACTCGCCCCCCGCCCTCCTTTTTTACTAGTCCCCAACTGTAAATAAACTCACCAACAAATCTACAATCTCTCCCATTATATCCTTTCCTTACTGCCATCTCTTGGGCCCATTAGCCTTTCCTGGTCATGGATTCCTAAATTGGGGAAGACGCCACCCCCACGCCCTAATTCAGGGGTTCTTGCCCCTGCTATAAACATGCCACTGCCATTAGCAGCAAATTGGTTAAACATGTTCGTAATGTGAGTTCAACATAGCAAAAGATATGCTCCTGCAGTCAAACAAGCTTATTACAAGCATCATATGCATGCATTTTGATTTATATGACTTTTTGTAGCAGTAATTGCAAGTTTAATTCACTGCAGCCATTGTATTGGGAGCCCAGAGTTTTATTTCCCTCGAAATTATAGTGGGTTATGGCTTACGTGCAAATGTTGGATCAGATAGTAAATCAGATGGGGTTTAGAAATGTACAAGCTTTTGTTCTTTTTGTTGAATTTCTCGAAGCGGGAATTGTGTCTTAAACCCTCCAACATTTGGCAAACAAAAACAGGTACAATTTATTTGCTACAGTACAGTATGTCAATGTGGGATAGAGGAGCTTCCAGGCAAGTGACCCCTCTGAAGGAGGCACAGTAACGCATGCAATTTACTATATGCAAAGATCATATTACCATTAATGTTTATTTAGGATTTATTTGTATATACTGTATGTCACGGGAGACGAGGACTATCACACCAGGGATAGAGTTTATAAAATTAATTTATTGGAAAAAGAAATATCCACAAATATTTACAATAAATCAACACACAGACTTACAACTGGAAAACTGGAGTTACCCTATAAACCTGGGTGCAGGGAGATTGTCCCTGTTCTTTCTTCCTGCAGGATCCGCTGCAGCTTCTCCCAGTTGCTTCGAGCTACTTTCCAGCTGCCTCAGCTAAAGAACTCTGAACTCACAGCTAAAGCTGAGCTGATCTAGCTAGGGGTCTCTCTGTCCCCAGGTGTTTGCAATATGACCCAGCCCCTGATCTGTGGATGGAAATGCAATAAACACAGTTACATGGAAAGAGTTACTTGAAAAGATCACAGACCACTTTGCAACATTCCAGTTTAACATAACATTAACCCCTGGCTCATGAAGTGCTGGAACCAGACTTACAGTACAGATATTTATACAAACATAATACAGATGTATTACTGACAGGTAGGGGTAATGGCAGGCTTGACCTTTATTAAAAGCAGTCACATTTACCACTACCGTCACACTGTACCTATATACATACACAATAGAATGAATATTAAATCCCCCATAACCAGTTGATAATTAGCAGATAAATCATTAATCTCCCAACTGCTTTAAAGAGGCACTCCTAGGGACTTTGACGATATGGGCAGTGAGGCTCTTATAATAAAGGGGAACCCTAGCTATTGCCCTATCGTCTGGCTGAATAAACAGGGTTGCCCAGTATATACATCATATTGTGGCTCATATGGCCAAATATATTTTCTGAATGTATGTGTAAACCTTTATTTTCTGTGTGTAATGTAAATGCAAGCATAAAAATGTGTTTTAAAGCATAGCCATGGTCTCTGGACATGCAGGGCTGAGAAACCCTTTGTTCAGCCAACATGTCAAGAGAAATGGCTATTGCTGGGACTGCAGGGGGAGGGGTGTGTACTCAAGCCCAGGGAACTGTGACCCTGAGGGGATGGCCATTATTCCGCACAGACTTAGTCATCCATCTCCACTGGCTGTATGCAGCTGAAACTGGACCCAGAGATTTGAAGACCGAACTGACTCAGTTCTCATTGGTTAGATAGTTTGAATTTTCCACAGCCCTGATTGGCCTTTGTAGCTCGCTCTGCGATTGGCCCACGTAGCATCCGAGCTATGATTGTTCCCACACGCAACCTCTGGGGCCACATTCCTCAGCACCCCATCCAATCGTCAGTGGGGCTAGCTCCGATGCGGGAGCAATGCCCTGCGAGCCAGATTGTCCCGGGAAAGGGACCATTTAAAAATAAAAGATTTGAAACAGCGGGTCTCGGGAGCTGAACCGCGTTAATTTCAGCTCCACAGACACCCTGCTTCCCAAGATACATACATCCGGGCGGGTGCCGGTAGCAGACGGGGCTATTTGGAGCTAAACAATGGTAGCTTTAAGGCTCCCATGTCCTGTGGGCCAATAGGAAGTCAAGAAGTCATCTCTTGCGACTTCCTATTGGACCACATGATGAGGGATATTTAAACAGCAGGAGATACTGGCACCCCTATAGATAAGGTTGCCAGGTGGCTTCTCCAAAAATACTGGACACAATAGGGTTGGTGCGACTCGCTCGAGACAGACACACACACCTCTCTCTGACTACGCTGTTTTCTCCTCTCCTTGACCCCACTCTCAGGCTCCTGACACCACCTCCTCCTGATTGGCTGCTGCTGGGTAATGCAGCCAATCAGGATTGCTACCCAGCCCCCTAGCAACAGCCCTGCTCTCTCCCTGATCAGGGAAATCCCACGGCCCCCCAAGCCGGTCAGGTCACTATGTCCAGAAAGGTAACACCAGTATACACATACATGTCCAGTTTTACCTTTGTTTTTTGTCATTGTCATTTTGTCATTTTTTTTACTGGACAGAGTTTCCAAATACAGGACCGTCCGATTCAATGCCGGACACATGGCAACCCTACCTATGGAGGTAAGTATCTCGGGGGGCAGGGGTCCCCAGAGCTGAAATTATTGGGGTGCCGCTCCGGAGACCCCCTGCGTCAAACTTTTTTCTTTTTTAAATTGTGCTCTTTTAATTAGCTGAAGTTTCAGCCACTGGCAGAAATAGGCACTAAAGGTAGAGCTGAATGTAATAGGTGAGGTACAGGACATACAAATCAGGTAAAGTACCTGCTAATTACGTAGAATTGAAGGGGATAGAGATTAAATATTAAATAAATTGAACAGGAAGTCTTCATGTTACCACTTTGGTGATGTCAGTTATGCTGCGGGAAGTTTCAGGTGTCATAGACATGAATGTAATGTCACATACTGTAACTTTCTATTCTCTTTACATGACAGGAAGATACAATGTAGCAGCATAGACACTTCTAACACTGCGTCACTGCTAATGAAACTCACACTCAAATGAAAACTGAATATGAAATCCCATTCATTTCAAACACCCCCGCCTGCTGTTACCAAATGGTCCCTGTCACAGGCAGAGCTATAAATGACAGCACAGGAGGTGACAGCAGAGAGACGCAGAACACTGAACATGGCAGCACACAGAGCAAAACCATGGAGCCCATTACTTGGGGTTATTTAACTGGATTATTCTATTGCTATTCAGTGATTTCTTAATATGTTAAATACAACGTTTTTACCTTACACAAGACAATTCCCATTACAAGTTTTCTTCATTCTAGATTGTACGCTTTCAGGAGCACTCGTTACCTCTTTGTATCTCTATGTGCATATTTCCCCTTATTTGCTTATGTAATGGACATAACTCTGTACCCCCATTGTACCACGCTGCGGAATATGATGCGCTTTACAAATAAAAGATAATAGTAATAATAACTTACACGGATCCGCACTGCTCAGCCAATCACTTTCTTTGTACATAGTTGGAATTGGGAAGAGTATGCGCATACGTAGCAGTCTCACCATTGGGAGCTCAGCTTCCCCAGTCTGGGAGATACAGCATTCATCTCTGACAAAGCAACGTTTTCGGGATCTTAAGCAAGCTTCTAGTGAGTGTCTAAGGCCTGGGACCCGCTGCGCTCGTTGGCGCGGGCGGCAATGTAGCGAGTTCCCCAACAGCAGGGGAATCCTTGCGAGCCGGTCCCGGTCCCCACTGGCTGCACAGCTGACTACACGCTGTGGCGCGTCAGCCGCTAGGAGACACCACAGAATGGTGTTTCCTAGCGTTGACGCGTCACGTGGTGTGGCTGTGAGCCAATGGGGAGGGGAGGCTGCGGGAGGAGGAGAGGCTTCGGGGAGCGGGGAGGAGTGTGGAGTGAAAGCAGCGTGAGTGCCTGTCTGTGTGTGTGTCTGAGTTCGTGCGTGCCTGCCTGTGTGTGTGTATGTGTGTGCCTGTCTCTGTCTGTGTGTGTGTGTGTGTGTGTATGAGTGCGTGAGTGCCTGCCTGTGTGTGTGTGTGTGTATGTATGTATGTATGATTGCCTGCATGTGTGTGTTTTTTTTACTTACCTGCAGCCCGTGGCAGCCCGTGGAGGGAGGGGGGGGAAGAGTAGCGGGTCCCTCCGCTCAAGCCACGCCCCCCCCTCCCTGTCAATCCTTCCACTCCCGCCCACCTCCCGCTCCGGCCCCGCACGTCATGGCCGCGCCCCCTCACGTCATGGCCGCGCCCCCCCCGACCCGTTTGGCCACGCCCCCCCCGCTACGAGAAAAGTAGCCTGTAGACCGCAGATCGCGGTACAGCGAGTTGCACGCGCCGCCGGCAAGCAAGCCAGCCGTGCGGATGCGTGCAACGGGACCTTAGCCTACTGTAAGATATTTTTTTTTGCTAAACATGACACTTCTGCAAGTTTTTAACAGAGAATGAATGTCCGGTTATTCACCTGTTTTTATGATTATGTCAATGTTTCCTGCATCTCTACCATGCATAACTCCTTTTAACATGTTCAAAAATTGGGTCATATTTTGTTTTCTTGTCGTTTGTCTTTCCATGGAAATCCCTGGCTATTGTATTTCAATCCTGGGACCCCGATTGCCAGGGCTTGGTATCTCAGAAATGACCAGTGGTAGGAAAACCCTACAAACAACGGTTAGTGAGTGTGGAAAGCAGTTTTTTCACAAAGGCTAATTTTGAGTCGAGCAGCACAGATTGCTACTTGAATGTCTCTCTGATCATCTCGGGTAGAAAATGACTTGGGACATTTCTAGTGACAGATGCAGATGGCAAATGCAGACACGTGTCACTGTGCTATTTCCAGCCATGGCCTGAAGCTGCTCAGCATTATTATCCTGACGTTGGAAATAGGATAGAGGCAAAGGAGGCAGGAAAAAGCAGCGTTACTGGCTCTTTGGTACAAAGAGGCGACTGTTTAAAGGAGCAATCCAAGCTAGCGAGAGATCAAAGCTGATATGTAAGGAGGAGCAGGTGAGTGGAGAGCCTTGAAGGTATGGAGGAGAACTTCGTGGGTGGTCCGAAACTTGATAAGAAGCCAGGAAAGGGATTTATGGAGGAGATAAACAGAAACTGTTTTGAGAGAAAGTAAAATTATTCTAGCAGTAGAATTGTGGCTAGATTGCAACGGAGACAGTTGTGAGGCAGAATGGCCTGTTAGCATTATGTTACAATAATCCAGATGGGAAAGGATAAGGGCCTGCATTAGAGTTGCAGTAGCATGACAGAGGAAAGAGTGGATCTTGGCAATATTACGGTGGAAGATGCGACAAGTTTTAGCCATGCCGTGAATGTGAGTGGAGAAAGAAAGGGAGGAGTCAAATGTCACTCCTAGGCAAAGTGCTTTGGTGACAGGATAGATGGTAGACTCATTTACGGTGATGGAAAGATGGGATATTGTGCCAGGTTTAGGGGAAAATATGAGTGCCATGGTGGCGGAGCGCCATCCACGAGGCTATAGCCAGGAGGTAATCAGAGACTTGGTACTGAATTGCAGGAGTAAGGGTAGAGGTGGATACTGTAACGGGTACTCGCCACAAACAGTATGAAACCGGGAGGCCAAGGTGGGGATATTGATACACCGTCCTGATGCCACGTCGGGACATGTCATTGTGGGTAGCCAGGTCGCGGAATGAGAGAGCAGAGGTCTAGGAGTGGAGAGATATGGATCGTAGGGGACACTAGCTGAGGTCAAGGATTGGAGAAATCAGCGGAGGCAAGGTGAGGCAAGGCAGAGTGCTTGCGACCAGCACATGTCACAAGAGATTATGCTCAACCAACTTCCTGGTGGGAGAGACTGAGCTTAAATACCAGGGTGAGCCAATCATACGCAGAGCTGCACAGCAGGCGGGAACAAGGCTGGAGCCAATCAGGCAACAGGAGCTTGACGGGGGCGGAGTCTGCGCCCGATCCTCACAGACACATACATCTCTATATCATCTGCATAGAGATGATACCTAAGGCCAAGAGAGTTGATGAGGTCACCATGTGATAGTGTGTAGAAAGGGAAAAGGAGAAGCCCCGGAACAGAGCCGTGAGGTACACCAACAGACAGATCAGCAGAAGATTGTATTGTATTGTATGTCTTTATTTATATAGCGCCATAAATGTACATAGCGCTTCACAATAGTAATACATATCATATAAATAACAAATAATATAAATAACAGGTCATGGGAATAAGTGCTTCAGACATAAAAGTAACATTAAGGAAGAGGAGTCCCTGCTTCGAGGAGCTTACAATCTAATTGGTAGGTAGGGAGAACGTACAGAGACAGCAGCAGGGAATTCTAGTAAGTGCATCTGCAGGGGGCCAAGCTTTATGTGTCATGTGTCCATGATTATCCAGTGCTACTTATATGCTTCTTTAAGCAGATGTGTCTTAAGGTGGGTCTTTAAGGTGGATAGAGAGGGTGCTAGTCGGGTATTGAGGGGAAGGGCATTCCAGAGGTGCGGGGCAGAAAGTGAGAAAGGTTTAAGGCGGGAGAGAGCTTTAGATACAAAGGGGGTAGAAAGAAGACATCCTTGAGAAGAACGCAAGAGTCGGGATGGTGCTTAGCGAGAAATTAGGGCTGAGATGTTAGGAGGGGCAGAAGAATGTAAAGCTTTAAAAGTGAGGAGGAGAATTGAGTGTGAGATATGGGATTTGATCGGAAGCCAGGAGAGGGATTTCAGGAGGGGAGATGCGGAGACAGATTTTGGAAAGAGTAGAGTGATTCTGGCAGCAGCGTTTAGGATACATTGTAGACGAGACGGGTGAGAGGCAGGAAGGCCGGACAGCAGGAGGTTGCAGTAATCGAGACGTGAGAGAATGAGGGCCTGAGTCAGAGTTTTAGCAGTCGAGCAACAGAGGAAAGGGCGTATCTTAGTTATATTGCGGAGGAAAAAGCGACAGGTTTTAGAAATGTTTTGAATATGAGAGGAGAATGAGAGAGAGGAATCAAGTGTAACCCCTAGGCAGCGTGCTTGAGCTACTGGGTGAATGATCGTATTTCCAATAGTAATGTGGAAGGAGGTAGTAGGGCCAGGTTTGGGAGGAAGTATAAGGAGCTCTGTTTTTGCCATGTTAAGTTTGTCGGCAGATGGCCATCCAGGATGATATTCCAGAGAGGCATTCAGAAACTTTGGTCTGTATAGCAGGTGTAAGGTCAGGAGTTGAAAGGTAAATTTGTGTGTCATCAGCATAGAGGTGATATTTAAACCCAAAAGATGTGATTAGGTCACCTAGAGAGAGTGTGTAAAGAGAAAAGAGAAGGGGTCCCAGGACAGAGCCCTGGGGTACCCCCACAGAGAGATCAATAGAGGAGGAGGTGTTAGCAAAAGAGACACTGAAAGTACGATGGGAGAGGTAAGAGGAGATCCAGGATAGAGCTTTATTCCGAATACCAAGAGTATGGAGAATGTGAAGGAGAAGAGGGTGGTCCACGGTGTCGAATGCTGCAGAGAGGTCGAGTAATATGAGCAGAGTGTAATGACCTCTGTCTTTGGCAGCATGGAGGTCGTCAGTTATTTTAGTGAGGGCTGTTTCAGTAGAGTGACCAGTGCGGAAGCCAGATTGTAGAGGGTCTAGAAGAGAATAGGTGTTGAGAAAGTGTAGCAATCGAGAGAATACAAGACGTTCAAGGAGTTTGGAGGCAAAAGGCAGGAGGAAGACAGGTCGATAGAAGGGCAGGTAGGGTCAAGCTTGCTGTTTTTGAGTAATGGTATAACGGTTGCATCCTTGAAGGAGGATGGAAAGGTACCAGAGTAGAGGGAAGAGTTAAAGATCTGTGTGAGCATAGGGATTATAGAAGGAGCAAGAGGTTTTAGGAGATGGGAGGGAATGGGATCAAGAGGGCAAGTGGTAGAGGGAGAAGAGGAGAGCGGCAGTGACATATCCTCCTCCGAGATAGCGGAAAAAGAGTCAAGAAAGGCAGGAGGAGAGTTGGGAAGCATTGTGGGATGGGAGGAGGCAACAGATGGGATGTTCTGATGCATGGATTCCACCTTTTCCTTAAAAAAGTCAGCAAAATCCTGAGGTGAGATGGAGGAAGAAGAGGAGGCAGCTGAGGGTCGTCTGAGAAGAGAGTCAAAGACAGAAAAGAGTCGGCGTGGGTTAGACGTGTGTGTTGATTAGTGATGAAAAGTAGGTTTGTTTAGACTGAGAGAGAGCAGAGTTAAAACAGGACAGCATAAATTTGTAGTGAATGAAGTCTGCGAGCGTATGAGATATATGATGAAGATGAAGACATGTTAGCAACAGAGACAGAGAATGTGCGATGAGAGAGGTATGATGAGAACCAGGATATAGCTTTGTTGCAGATACCAAGGGAGTTTAGAATATGAGAGTGATCTACGGTATCGAAGGCAGCAGAGAGATCAAGCAGGATTAGTAGGAAAAATTACTATGGGATTTTCTTCATGTAGACCATTGGCTACTTTAGTGAGCACAGTCTCTGTTGAGTGAGTTGTATGAAAACCACATTCTAAAGGGTCCAGGAGGGCATGGGAATTAAGAAAGTTGCTTTTATATATATATATATATATATATATATAAATATGTGCATGTGCCAATATATATATATTTGTAACAAGTACGGGACACTCAAGTTAATGTTGTATCAGCTACTTAGGTGCTTCGATGTATATTTCATGTATATATGTATACACACGTGTGTGTGTCTAGGAAAGCAACGTGTACTCATAGGTCTTCATAAATCAATGATAAAATTGGACTGAAATGTCAATCATCAATAACACACTTTATCACTTTATGAAGACCTGTGAGTGCATGTTGTGTTCCTATATTTATACACATGAAATCTACATCGAAGCACCTAGGTAGCTGATACAACATTAACGTGAGTGTCCTGTACTTGTCACAAATATATATATATATATATATATATATATATATATATATTTGCACGCACACATATGTATATACATATACACACCTCTCTTCTTCCCCTGCCATGTACATTCTGAGCCACAAGGATCAGAGTGTAGAGTGTAGCAGCATTTCCTGAGTTGTTATCACGCATCTCTTATCTTCTCCTACAATATGAGCTGTGTGTTTGTCTCTCTCTCTCCCTGTGCCCAAAGATAGTGTTTTACAAGATTGACAAACACACGTAGGCTCAAAGTAATATGCTGGAGATGAGAAATTGCTGATACGTCGCTCTCTGTTTATCTCCTTTCCTTCCATCCTCTCTGACTCCTTTCTCCCCCCTTCCCCGGGGGCAAAGAAACACTGGAATTAAAGGGAGTCTGCAAACAGCCAAGCCTGACTCATGCATTGCTTTGTTCTTGGCTATTCTCAGTATGGGAAGTGTGTTCCAGTCTCCTTTCCTCTCTGGAACGTAAGGCCACGTATTCCTGCATCGTTGTAGCTCTGATGGAAATGTTTGTGTGGTTTATCTTAACAACAAGGCGGTTAATATAATTATGCACAGTATTTCTATATAACCTATCCAATGACTTTTTTTTTTTTTTTTTTTTAAAAACAACAATAGATTAAACAAAAGTAGTGGCACTGTGGCCTGGAATTCTAAACCTGTTAAACCTTGGGGCAAAGATCTTCAGACCTCGTTTTAGAAAGGTCTGTACAATGTTGATACTCTAGAGATTGAAAAAAAGGCCTATAGAAATGAAAAATCCCCTTTTCTTTTAAAGTAGTGTAACCCTCCCTGCCCGGCTCCTAGTGAGCTAGTGAGCTAGTGAGCTTACATCCATGCGCAGCATTTGGCTACTCAGCATAGTTTACTTCAATTCAGGGTACTGGATTCAGACAGCTGTGTGATGAGATTACAAGGGTGAAAATGATGGGCACCAGGAACTTTTATAGTACAACTCAGACGTTATTCAGGTCTCCAGGCACGGGAGACAACACACACATAGTTGTACGTTGCTTTACATACTCTTGGTTACTCATTGACACAGTGCTTCCCTTAGTGTCCACTTTTAACACTCGAAGGTGCATATACTTGGCTAAATTACTTTTAATGGACCGGGCACCTCTTCGGAGTAATGGATCTTGCCTGGTTCTGTGCAGGTAACGACTATACTCCATTCAAGATTGGAAACTCCCACTTCCTTACTGGTTAAGTAGAATACATAGGTGGAACCGCCTGTAGAGCTGACCCACTGACACCCGGGAGCCCTCTGTGTATGGTCAGCTGTGGCATGTGTCTTCCCCCTCTTTGGTGCTTGCATGTTTCTGTTGAACATCTAATTGGGATCCTCACTATAAGGGGACTGCACCTATCTGTAATATAACAGCATACTCTCATCAGCCTTAGATTAGACTGTACCCACCACCACACATCACCCCGATAATCCAAGCCAGATCCATGGCATATACCTTTCAACCACTACCTCCAAAAGTTTTCACGCGCTGCAGAACATTTATGGAGGAAATCCCGGTCAACACTGCCCTCTCCCTTGCCGAGCAAACCTACTTCTCTTCACTCATACAAACATTATCCTCCAACCCTCAATGCCTATTTGACACCGTTAACTCCCATCTCCGCCGACTACACCCAAATCCCCCTCCACCATCACATCCCGAGACCTCAACACCTACTTCACAAACAAGTTTAATTCTATCAGACATGATATCTCTTCATGTATAGCTCCACATACAATACCAATCTCCCCTTACACACCTAAATTCGCTCAAGTCTCATTTTCCACTGTGATCAAGGATGAGGTCTCTATATTCCTCTCATCATATCACGCTACCTCCTGCCCCATTGATCTTATTCCCTCACATCTCCTCCGCACCCTCTCTGGCACACTAAGCCCCATCATAACTCACCTTTTTAACCTCTGTCTCGCCTAAATTATTCCCATAATTTATTGGCTTATTCCCATCTTCTTTCAAACATGCACTCATCACACCCATTCTCAAGAAACCCTCACTTGACTCATTCTCCCCCTCTAACTACCACCCTCTCTCACTAATCTCATTTGCCTCCAAGCTACTTGAGTGACCTGTGTACAACCACCTGACTCATTTTATCTCCTCCAACTCCCTGCTTGACTCTTTACAATCTGGTTTCCATCTTTTACATTCCACCGAGACAGCACTAACAAAAATGACCAATGACATACAGCTAAATCTAAGGGTCATTTCCCCATACTAATTCTCTTGCATCTCTCTGATGCCTTAGACACGGTTGGTCACCCCTTCTCCTAAATATTCTCCACTCCATTGGCCTCTGCAATGCAGCCTTCTCTCAGCTCACGTCCTACCTATCATACTGCTCCTTCTCTGGTGTCTCCTCATCCTCACTCCCCCTTTCTGTTAGAGTCCCAAAAGGCTCTGTCCTTGGCCCTCTGCTCTTCTCACTCTACACCTCCTTCTCTTGGAGAACTAATACAATCTTTTGGCTTTCAGTATAATCTTTATGCTGATGACACCTAATTCTCTCTCCTCCCCTGACCTCTCCCCTCTCTCTCCTGTCCCATGTCTGTCTCTCTGCAATCTCCTCCTCGATGTCTCACCACTACTTGAAGCTAAACATGTCCAAAACAGAATTAATACTCTTTCCCCCTTCCACTGCCACACCAACACTGTCCCTCTGTCAATAACACCACAATCTCCTCAGGACCTCAAGCTCGCTGTCTAGGGGTCACCCTTGACTCTGATCTCTCCTTCATTCCTCACATTCAGTCCCTCACGAAGTCCTGCCTTCTCCACCTACTGTACGAAATATTACCATGATATGCTCTTTTCTCACTCGTGATGCAATTCAATTTCTTATCCACTCACTCTAATGTCCCGCCTCGAATACTGCAACCTTCTCAGTTGGCATTTCCCTTATCCGGCTCTCTCAACTCCAATCCATCCAAAATGCTGCTGCTATACTTATCTACCTCATTCACCGCTCCACTTCGACTCCTTGTTTCATCATTGTCCCTCATTCCCTCTAGACTGTAAGCTCTCACGAGCACGGCCCTCATTACCTCTTTGCTTCTGTTTGTGCATTTTTACCTCACCTGTATGTAACGGTTTATGTGTTTGTAATATACATGTATCCCACTGTGTGATGAGCTCCACAAACTCACACTCTGGACATGTAACTGTAATGGACATGAGAGCTGCCAATAATAACGGCAGTGGAAGGAGGGGGGACTATAAGAGCCTTTAAAAAGGGGGGACTATCAGGTTCAGTCAAGGAATATAGAGTGTGCACATGACAGCAAGAGCCGAGTGTTAAAGTCGGAACGTGAACGAGAGTTCAAGAGCCATCAGAGGGGTCCCTCAACGGCAATAAAGTATAGTGGTACTGAAGCACCCTTTCCAAAGTACAGGCCTGCAAGAGTTAGTACACAACGAACTCCCACAGTGTGCCGGCATCATCACAAGCCAACATACCCAGGATTCGGTGGCTAATACCCCACTGACAGTGACTTACACCTACACAGCGTTATGTGGAATTGTATTATTGCTGTATGTTGTATGTGGTGATGATCCTCTGCTGAGGATCACAGGTTGCCTAGTTATTAAGGGTACTATAAACAAAGTGTAACATCCATATACTGTGTCTGTATTCTTCCCGCCGTCTGACCGCAGACCATGTGTGGCTCATTAAGTTATTGCTAGAGACTCACGCCCCCACCTCAGCAATAGTCATAAGTCTGAGGGCTAAAAAGGAGGAGTTACATACATAACTCTGTACCCCATTGTACCACACTGTGTAATATGTTGGCCCTTCACAAATAAATGATAATAATAATAATAATAACAAACAAGGGCGACCTGATCTCTCCTATTACTTCAGGAACATAATCCCTATTTACACTCCCTAAGGCTCCTCTCCTCTTGTTCTCCAGGAACCTAAAGTCCAGAGCCTTCTCTCCTATATACTCTCCTGTGATGTCAGTATCCCCTTGGCAACACAGTGTGGGAGAGGTTATATGAGGCTATAGAAGGAGTTATAGGGAGAGGTTATATGGAGCAATATGAGGAGTTATAAGAAACAGTTCTATGGGACAATAGGAGGAATTATATGGAGCAATATGGGGAATTATAGGGAGCAGTTATATGGAGTAAAAGGCAGAGGCAGTGCCGTCTTAACGCATGGGCACGCTGGGCAGTTGCCCGGGGCCCCACGAGCATAGGGGCCTTATGCTAATCTATGCACAGACCAGAATTTAACACTAATTTTCCGATCACCCGCCTCAACATTCAAATCTCCCGCTAACTCGGTAGAAGGAGAAAAATGATGCCTCGTAGCAGAGAGTTGGCATGTCTGCATTCGCGAGATTAATTTTTACTGTTTTTATTGCTTGCAATGTTATGGAAGCAGAATATTGTAACAGATTCGCGGGAGGCAATTAACGGTTTTGCTGGAGGTACCAATAAATATAAGTTTATTTTATTGATAATTTACATTTTTATTCCTGTGAGTGGTTGTTTAGGCAGGGCCCAGTGCACTGCTTTGCCCTGGGCAGAGGCATAGGGCACGGTTTTATGGAGAAATAGAAGTAATAGTGACTGTTTATATGAATCAATATGGAGATAGGGAGATGTTATTTGGAGCAATAGGAGGTGTTGTAGAGAATGGGTATATGGAGCAGTAGCAGGAGTTATAGGCAACAGCCATATGGAGCTATATGAGAAGTTATAGTGATGAGTTGTATAGAGCAACAGAAAGGGTAGGGGAGGAGTTAAAGGGAGTGGTTATATGGAGCCACAGGAGGAATAAGAAAGGAGTTACTTAATGGATATATTCTAATTAGAAATAATACATTTTAGTGTTCTTACTATCCTTTTCCCGCATGTTTTGTGTGGCAATAAAACAAGCATAAATGTGTCCATGCATAATGTGCACAGAGTCACAAGAGCTCCTAATGTAACCATAATCTGCCTTCAATCTTTCTTCATAACCTGCCCTCTAGCTCACAATAATAACTACTAATAGAGCTGCCTAGAGGGTAGGGTCGTGATCCGCTGTCTTATATTGTAGCATCCTTTGTAGGTCAAAAATATATTAAAAACAGCTACAATGTTGCAATCTGCAGTGTGAACTTCACACGGGGCATTAGTAAGAAATATAATGATTCCTGAAATTCCGTTACCTTGGTCAGAAAAAGCCGAGTGAAAGCAGCAGTAAGCAATGGCGTTCCGGAAAAGGATGAACATGCTACGCCTGGAGAAACACAGGGCTGTAAAACAAGGGGCTGGGAATCACAGCCCCGTAATTATAGCCTCTGATGCTCTACCTAAAATAGCACCACGACTTGTCATATGACAATCGCGGGGGGAAATAATATAGAGGGGTTTGATTTAAGGGTAAAAAAAGGAATTCTCATGTACGTTTTGTAGGACAGGGGCTCCCTAATTCTTGGTTTACCACACTTGGGCAACTATGTTATCTCTCTGTATTGTCTGTATTTTATACTCTGTACAGCGCTGTGGACTATGGTGACGCTATATAAACATATACATACATTTATTTATTTTTTCAAACTTAAATTTTTTTTATTGGGTAGCAAGGCAGAAATATACAGAAATATAACATGATTAAATAGGTTATCAGGGTTTGATACAAAAATGAAAAGGGGGGGAGGGTAGGGGAGGGAACAGCAATTTGGCGAGGCTTCAATAGCACTTCGAAATAACATAACATACTTTGTTTTTTACAAGAGGGGATCTGGGGCAGCCCCTTTATCCTTTATGGGGTCTGTCTCTGGGTAAACCGGGTTGGTGATGAGAGACATAGATTTCGTAAGGTAGAATATAGAAGTGGGCCGGGGGAGGCAACCAGATGTACCCTCTGGTCATAGAGTGGGGGTGGTTTTACTATATTACAGGCTGAGGGAGTTTTGGGTTACATTTCGGCTGCCTATGAACATTATCCAGGGTAGCCATACCTGTGACGGTAACTTTGTGACAGGCTATTAATAATGCACACCAAAAATATAACTGGGTTGAACTGAACGAGGCTTAGATATGATAAAATATAATTTATTCCTTGAAAAAGGTGAACACACGAGATTATACAAATAACAGACAAAATATGCACTTACTTAAAGTTGGAATTATGAAATAATCACGAATCTTGATTAGCAGTTCATACAGCAATCTCAGAATGACACGAAAGACAATAGCCATAGGCTGGGCCTTGTTTATATACAATTATTTCCCATTGAACACAACCTAAACCCAGCCCCTCTCATAAATCAGTGGGGATGTTGACAGGCTTACCTCAGAGTAAAACTCCTCCCACCCAAGAACGTTTAAAAACTGCTTTTCCTATCTAAATAACTTCATAACTTCAGTTCAGTTATACTTACTGGCACGCGAGACATATTAATACATTCCGGCACGCATGACGCTCCCAATAAGACTAAATATTACTGTGTAATACTAAAATTAAGAGAGATATTAATATCTGTCTCTTAGTACCTGCTAGACATCATGTGTCTGTAATCCTTATGTGCGAATCAGTCCCACGAATACACATATGTAGCTTTTAGCACGTTCAGCCGAGGACATCTCATAATATTCTTATATTTAATAAGGTCACTCATTCTGATATCTCCTTGGGTAACCGCACTCCTGGCCCCCATAACCCCTAGTCAATAAATCCTTTGAAGCAGGGACTCGTGTGTAGAGAACATTTGTCACAGGTGCTAGATTTCACACCCAATGCTCCAGACATGGGCCTAGCTGTCTCTACCAGCAATATACCCTTGGTCTGCCAATTCGGTATTAACATACTGTAAACTAAACCCCCTCTGTACTTTTCACACCCAACTTCAATCAAGCCTTTTGAAGCCCAGATATTTCTGAAAAGACACCACACATATTTGTATTTTCCTAAACTGTAGCTCATTAACCCCTTAAGCCCCAGTGTGTGTGAGGTGCAGACACTGGCACAGAAACAATACATTTATACAGGGGAATAAACAGTTGGATGGCTGAAGCAAGGCAAAAACACATTACTGGAACCCAGTCCAGTTAACCCCTTGCTTCCCAGGTGAGAGTAGAGGGTGGCCAAATGGGGTGTAACCCCTTTAATCCTGGGCCAAATCCTCTCTCTCATGACAATACTTTCTGGTAGTTGTCGTATGTATCATTCAGAAACGTGCCGGGTTAATATGGGTTATTAGCTTGTTCTCTGCTCTAGTGTGGCCCTGAAGTGGTTTGTTTAGTAGAAACAGCCACGGATCTAGGGGGATGTCCGAGCCCATGATCTGGCCGATCCAGGATCTCACCTGCCTCCATAGAGCCTGCACACGGGGGCATGACCACCACATATGCAGAAAAGAGGCCACCCCACCACAACCTTTAGGACACATAAGGGAGTAGCCTGGGACATATTTAGCTATATTTTCGGGAGTATTGTACCATCGGGTCATTACTTTATACGCATTTTCCCGGATGGTTGAACAGATTGAGCTTTTGGCTACCACTTCGAAAATATCCTCCCAAACCTCATCCTCCAATTCCTCACCCAGGTCGGCTTCCCACTTCTCCATAAATTTAATTTTAACTTGGTCTTGGTAGGGAAAATTGGCCGTATACTGTAGTTTCGAAATCAGCCTCTCATGGGAGTCTGCTCCCAGGCAAAGTCTCTCAAACAGAGAAACAGGACTAGTGGGATTGACTTTAGTATAAAAGGTTTTTAATTGGAGATAGCGAAAGATCTCTCCCGGTGGGACTCCCCTATCTTTAACCAAATTATCAAAAGGCATCACTTTAAAATCGTGGCTAAAATCAAAGAGTCTAATACATACATTTTTAAAACATTGATAAAATGTTAATTTTTCTTTGTTACACCCCCCTTCCTTTCCCCCCCATGGGGTTACCAGGTTACTGTGAGGAGTTAATAGCAAGATAGTGTGTGCTGGGACCCACATTGTTACCATGGGGGTGCTGATCTTAAATGGGATATATAAGATAGGGGGAAGGGTGTAGAAGTCAAGTTCCCTGAGGACAAGAGATGAGATGCCTCGGGGAGATTAGATAGGGATGTTCATAAAGTGATAGCACAGACCAGACTCCCCTGCTTCATTATGTTGTAGATAGGGACAGTGTCCCTTTAAGTTAGGATCCCAGTAGAAGGCTAATGGAGTCCTAAATATCTAAGAGTCTGGAAAACGGCATAACACAGAGGGGCTTAGGAAAGAAGACTCCCGGCTGTCAGCGGATCTGCATTAATATTCCTCATCAGTCTGTATGGAAGTGGCAGTTCCCTAAAGATAGCGGGTCAGTTGAGAGAGACTAACCAGGACTCCCATATGGACCTTGTGTAACCGGGGTAATACCGATGAACCCGAAGCAACAAAGGGGGGCCGGGTCCCACAATAGCAACTAAGTCAATTTACCTCCATTTGAGTGTTAAGAGTGGGCACTAATGGAACCACAGTATTCATGTATCTCTGTTATAAAAATCACAGTACAACGTTGTCAATGAGGGTATGAGTGGTCCCTGTGCTTTGGAACACCAATAAAAGACATTTGTACTGCCAAACGTTCCTGGCACCCATTATTATATATCCTTGCTACCCATCGCTCTGCCACCTGAATCAAGCACCCTGAGTCAAGGTAACCCATGCCGAGTAGCCAACCATTGCACAACGATGTAATCTCCCTAGGAGCCGGGCAGGGAGGGTTACATTTAAGAATTGTTTTTTTTAATTTTATCTTAAAAGTTAGAAATGTGAGAAATCGTTGAGCAGGTAAACAAGTAAGTTATAGTGGGCACAAAAGTGACAATAGCCTTCCACCGTGCAGCAGTGGTAAAGAGCTCCTATGTGCTACGTACCGCGCACTATACTGTCATTGTAAAGCGCTTTAAGTCCCATTGGGAGAAAAGTTCTCTATGGGAAGAAAAAAGTACTTATGAGCTGATTCACATGTTTGAGACAGGTCTACAAATCTTCCTGGCCCTATAATTGCACAGCATAACGTGCTTCCACTGAAGCAAAGGATTCTGGGCAATGAAATGCAAATGAGCACTTACAATGTGGCATTAGAAATCACTGACCAAATGTGTAGGTGAGAATTAATTCAAGAAAGGCTGCTCGGTTTTGTACATTGCTTATACCCAGGACATACTTGAAAACGAGAGGTAACTCTCAATGTATTACTTCCTGGTAAAATATTTTATAAATAAATAAATATACAGTTTCATGAATGTTAATTGGAAATCTTATGAATTAGTGGTGCAACCCCTGTTAGTTTGCAAAAAAAGCTTTTTTTATGACATTTCCTTTTCCATCAGGGCCTCTGAATAGGGTAAGCCACCGTGGACCTCTTACATCAATAAAGATAAGGCATGTGAAGACTGGGGGCTTTGCCTGTTCCGCTCATAGGGATTAGTAATGTGCCAAGCTGTCCAAAATGCATGCGCAAAGTTTTAAGAGTTTTTTTTCCCCACCAAATTCGATTCCCTCCCCAACGTTTTGCCTCAAAGGGCTAATGTCTCCAAATTAGTAACATTTCAGCAGAATATCTACAGACAGTTAAACATGGTGTGTGCGTCCTATTTATATTCATTAAGAAAATGTAGCTGTTTTAGAGAAATATACTACTCAGCATATTAAGAAAAATGACAATTCACGATGACTTAATGCAGCGGTGCGCAGACTGGGGGGGCACGAGATTGTCTGCAGGGGGCGCAGGGTTTACAGAGGCTCCGCGGGCTTCCCAAAGGCACTTAAATTAAGTGCCGGGGAAGCGGCAAAGGCGTCTGTAAACTGCACTTACCTTGCTCCTGGAGATGCGTCGCCATGGCAACGTGGCATCAAATGACGCCGCGAGGTCATGTGATGTCATGACGCTGACGCCGGAGCCAATGTAAAAGGGGGGGGAGGCGTGAAGAGAGAGGAAGAGCCGGCAGGGGGGCGCAAGTAAAAAAGATTGCGCTCCGCTGACTTAATGCTTAGCGAATCACTTGAAAAATCTGACTCAGTTACTGCTTTTTTTCACGACTCAAAAAGGGCAAATTTTGCATGGTTTGCAACCTCGTGTGAAACTTTTGCATATCTCTACTCACTCTGTACCTGTTAGAGTAGCGATTCTAAACATGAAGTTTGTGGGGTGTCTCCAACTTTTGTCAAATAAAATATGTAATGGGGGATCCCAGGCAGTATACTGGGTTCCTGGGCCCGTGTGGGGACTGCGCACTTAGTAAGACCCCAAAACTGCACCTTAGTGTGGATTGTTTAGCTCTCACAATAAGTTCTATAGTCGCTCCCCACAATGCTTTGCAACTACAGTGGCAAAGCATTGTGGGGCATGACTTTGGAAGCTCTCGCAATAATTGACAGCTACACCCCCCCACGCCCCATGCTGCCTGCTCACACTGAGGTGCAGTTTGGGGCCTTATTAAGCATGTTCCCCCCAGCAGGCTCAGGACACTATAATGCCAGGGATCGATCACACAGTTCTGTTAGCGATAGTCAGATGACTCGGCAAAAATATTTATACATTTGGGATTCGCGGAATAAATATTTTCTATCAGGGCATGCTCAGTGTAAGAAATGTTGGGAACCACTGTGTTAGAGTGCCCATTTCATTGTTTGCTTTTGCCACAAGAGGATTCTGGGAGAGGAAATAGCAGCCACATTATCCCTGCTGCAGCAGCCAAACATTAAAACGAAAGAATCGCCAGATCCTTTCCTAAACCAGACATTTTTTTTTTAGATCACCTTTTATATGACACGTTTAGCCTGATTTTAACCCTCTTGCTGCCAGAGGGGTTTTGCGGAGAGGTTAAAGATGCAAACATGGGGAAATCATTACTACTCGTTTTGGAAAACTGTGAGGGCATTCCGACACCCCCTTAACCCCTTTGATGCCAATGGTGGTGAAGATGTCAACTCGCACCTTTGAAAGATACTCAGCATCACTATAGAGCACCAGCCAACAGCTGCCAGACAGACAGAGATGCTGCTAATCCTTCCTTGTTGCCTGTAAGCATGTTGACTATTGTAATAGAAAACAGGCTTCAGAGTTAGCGGCAGTGGGAATGGAACAGGGAGCTTTTTATCCCTTTGATGACTTCAAGCCTACAAACAAGCAGCGACTTTTCTTTCCCCACCCCCCCCTCTAGATCCAAAAACCAATTAATTTCACAGTTGAAGTTTTCGGGTGGCCGCACTTGTTTGAAGAAAACAAAACTTGTGCCGTTCTGTTTTGTGAAAAGAATAAAGAGCAAAAAATTGGAAATGCAGCCACAGAGATTACTGTGTAGAGATTAAAGATAATTACTGAGATTGTGAACCTGTTTCCCATAAGGGAGAGTTGTGACTCCAATATTCAGTATATGGCATTTTTTTTTTTAGGGCAGCGAGGTTTGATCCTGATTTAGGATCACAGTTCTTTAAAAGTTACTAAAACCCTATACGAGCACTCAATTTTTTTTTAACCACGTATTTTAGCCATTGGTTTCCTTAGAATGATTTAATCACCTTGAAAGTAACATTTTTACCTATTTGCTTCCGGAGAAACAAAAATATTTCTATTTTCTCAGTGTCGGGCTCTATTCTTACCTGGTAGTTATTGTTCTTCGGCATCTCTTTGGTTAATTGTGGCAGCATAATCCGCTGAAACCAAACTACAGAAGAAAAAAAAGCGCGGTTTCAGAATGTATTTGCATAAAAGAGATTAGGTTAAGATTGGGAAAGCTCCCCAAAGTGTTTGGTTCATATGTAGACCATAAAAGTTGAACAAATGATTAAAAAAGTAATTGTACTTGACCCCCAGTCCCCTTCTTTTTTCTGTATCCCCCTGATATACTGTAGCTGCATAAAAATGTATATACAATTTAAAAAAATATAAATATACTTATACTTTGATTCAGAGTAACGCCTCCATTTAGGCAGCTTAACATGTCACTGCTGGTTGTTCATTTTTGCACAATAAGGGACTAATCCTTTAACTTTTACAGAACTTCTGGCATTTGCAGTCATGTGATTTCTCCAGAAGGTATCACACACACACACACACACACACACACACACACACACACACACACACACACACACACACACACACACACACACACACACACACACACTCCCCCCCCCCGAGTTCTCTGTTGGGGGTGGCTGTCTGACCATCCTCTAGAAAACTAGACTTTCTGCTGGTACCAACGTCAATACGGCAAAAAGAAACCACAAATATCTGTGCTAAATTCAAATATAGATTCTAATGACTAAAATCAAAGAGGACATAGTGAAAGAGAAAATAGTAGTGAACAAAGGGTGAATAATAGATTATGGCAATTAATGAAAAATATATAATACATAGTTACAGAGTTACATAGTACTTGAGGTTGAAAAAAGACATATGTCCATAAAGTTCAACCTATGCTAAATTGAGACGACAATTACTTATCCTATATTTGTACTGTATTTACAGTATTTTTATCCAGAGGAAGGCAAACAAAAAAAACCCAGTGAAACATTGTCCAATGACATCTCATAAGGCGAAAAATAAATTCCTTCCTGACTCC
The DNA here is from genome assembly GCF_040206685.1 of Ascaphus truei. Classification (NCBI taxonomy): domain Eukaryota; kingdom Metazoa; phylum Chordata; class Amphibia; order Anura; family Ascaphidae; genus Ascaphus; species Ascaphus truei. Next base: position 67,951,060 of record NC_134488.1, on the reverse strand, counting down.
GATAATGGCAATCAGAGTTGTCCCTGGATCAACATCCTTCCCATGTTTACTTATTTCGTATATCTTTTTCCTTTCTAAAAAGATAGCTAATCTTTTTTTTGAAGATACAGTACCTACTGTATCTATTGTCATCAGATTCTGGGTAACTCAGGGCATACTGTACTTAATAACGAGAGGTAAACCTCAATGAATCACTTCCTGGTAAAACATTTTTATAAATAAATGGGTAATGAATTCCACATTTGAACTGCTCTTACTGCAAAGAATCCTTTCCTTTGATGCTGGTGAAATCTCCTTTCCTCCAACCTTAAGGTATAACCCTGTGGCGTTTGTGCTGCCCTTGGGATGAATAGTTCTTTTGAAAGCTCATTGTATTGTCTTCAAATATATTTGTATATAGTTATTATATACTCTTAGACGCCTCTTTTCTAATGTAAACAAATCTAAATTAGCTAGCCTCTTCTCATAAATCAGAATTTCCATCCCCTTTATTAATTTGGTTGCTTTTCTCTGCACTTTTTCTAGTTCCATAATGTATTTTTTATGGAGAGGTGCCCAAAACTGTACTCCACATTCAAGGTGTGGTCTTACTCATGCTTTATAGAGGGGCATAATTATGTTTACTTCCCTTCCATCCATTCCCCGTTTAATGCACAATAAGATCTTATTTGCCCACGCTTCCAGTCTATCCAAGTCGTTCTAGAAAGAAATTACATCCTGCTCTGATATTACTACCTTACACAATTTAGTGTCATCAGCAAATACGGGGACTTTGCTCTCTGTGCTTACCTCAAGGTCATTAATAAACAAATTAAAAAGCAGGGTCCCAGTACCGATCCTTGAGGTACTCCACTCACAACTTTAGCCCAACCTGAAAACTTTCAATTTATGACAATTCTCTGTTGTCTATCCTTAACCAGTTTTAATCCAATTTCAAATATTTTGACTGAGTCCAATATCCTTTATTTTGTACACTAAGCTCTTATGTGGAACCGTTTCAAAAGACTTTGTAAAATCTAAGTAGACCACATCAACTGCATTACCATGGTCTACATTTCTACTTCCCTCAAAGAAACTAATAAGGTTTGTTTGGCACGACCTATCCTTCATAAATCCATGCTGACTATTACTAATAATTTTGTTATCCATTAGTTATTCCTGAATATTATCCCATACTAAACTTTCAAGTAGCTTCCCCACTATGGATATCATGGTCACAAGTCTGTAATTCCCTGGTTGTGATCTAGCTCAATTTTTGAAGTGAAACTTCTATGGTGGCACCTACAGTACCAAATGAAAATTTCCCTGGGATTAAATCGCCTACATGGAGACGGAAGTGCAGTCCTTGAAGTGGCGTCACTACTGGCAGAAGAGGCCGTAGCAAGTGTTGGCAGCTCACAACAGCGCATGCGCAGACACCACCACAGTAACTTCACCAGAGTCTCCCCCCCCACCCCACACAGGCACATGCCGCCACAATCACCCACCTCCCCTCCTCACAGCATCTCTGTGACCAACCAGACTCCGGCCTCATCCCCCGCAGGGACTTCATCACCGGCTTCTCCTGACTGCACTGTGCCGCTGGGAAAGTTTACGGGAGATGCTGACTCCAGCCTCATCCCCCGCAGGGACTTCATCACCATCTCCTCCTGACTGCACTGTGCTGCTGGAAGAGCTTGCGTGAGATCCCACCCCCCTCAAGCACCACACTTGGAAGACCCCCACAGCCCCCAAAACCACCACACTTGGGAGACCCCTCTCCCTCTCGCAAAACCGCCCCACTCGGGAGACTTCCCACCCTCTACCCCCCCCCCCCCCGAGCACAGACTCACCACCGGTTTCTCCAGACTGTACCACTGGGAGAGCCTGCGTGAGATGCCTGCAGGAGATTTCCCCCAACACCCATACCGAGACACACATACATACGCACGCATGCACACACACACACAAACACGCAATAAATATAGGCACAGATCTGCTTTATGACAATCTTGTGGTACTGAGCCTGTGGAAATGGAGTCCTTGAATGTCAAATATATAACGGTTTGGCTATTACTGAACTTTGCTCCGTAAGAACTCTCAGGTGCATGCCATCAGGACCAGGATCCTTATTTACTCTAATTTTATTTGCAAAAAATGATCAAGAGATGATCACCAGAAGATACCCGCTTAATTGCACTCAGCCTAATTACTTGTATTTCTTATAACAGAACAGTAGGTGTCCAAAACTTGCATTTGTGATGCAAACACCAAGGAGGTAAGTACAAAAAATAATAAAATTTTATTAAACTCTTATATCCAAAAATATACATATACACTCTAATAAAATGTTAAAACCAAAGTCTCTATTGTCTACACAGTATCTACCAAATCTTGCATGTAAATCAAATAGCACCTATACAAGTGCCAAATAATCACTGATATCCAATTTCAATCTTCTCCGTGAGGTAGTATATATGCAAGGATCTGGGAAGTGAAAATACCCAAACATGGGTTGATGCATGGAAATATATGTCTTAATAGTTGTTACCCATGACTTCAATGTTTGAAACAAAGTAAAGTATACATTGGTATAATGTTGCAATTCTAACAATTCAGGATGTGTGTCCTCCCGTGTTCAAATCTCAACAACAGTAAATCCTACACATCTAGTAACACTATTGTGACCATTTACATACAGATCTAGATGTCATAAACAGATATTAGCGTATAGCTTGATCCGGCAAACACTTATAATGTTCACATTTAAACGTTTAATTTCCCCTTTTGTACGGTGTACCCCATAGATGACCTTGCATAGGGAAAGGGGTATGGTCAAATCGTTTCTTAGAATCCACATATACTGCTTGCTAATGGAGGGTATATATTAGCATAGTATCGCTATCATAGAGATTCACAGTATATAGTGACCACAGTGAAACACCATAAGTAACAGATCATGTATGCAGAGTGGAATTGTCCCAAACAGAACGCTATCTAGGCTGTTTAAAAACATCCTTCACAGGTGAACTTCAGTATCGCTATCATAGCGGTTCACAGTGTATAATGACCACAGTCAAGTATCATAAGTAACAGATCATATATATATATAAAGTAAAATCGTCCCAAACAGAACGCTATCTGAGCTGTTTAAAGACAGCCATCACAGGTGAAATGCAGCATTCGGCTCAGAAACACAGCCAATCCGCCGTGTACCATACAGGGGGTTAATACCCTCTTAGCGTATACAGCTCCCAGTGCCTTAGTTTAATGTAGCTAGGCTAAACATTTGCGTGTTTGTGGGTAAGTATAGAGCCATACAACCGTGATTTTTCTTCCATGCATCTAGTGTTGGTTCAGCATACTGTGTACAGCATGTTCCTCCGAGCTGGCTGACGTCATCAGTAGTAGCGTCGCCAGGCTGCCGACAGTAGTAGCGTTGCCAGGCTGCCCGACAGTAGTAGCGTTGCCAGGCTGCCCGACAGTAGTAGCGTCGCCAGGCTGCCGACAGTAGTAGGGTTGCCAGGCTGCCCGACAGTAGTAGCGTTGCCAGGCTGCCCGACAGTAGTAGCGTCGCCAGGCTGCCCGACAGTAGTAGCGTCGCCAGGCTGCCCGACAGTAGTAGCATCGCCAGGCTGTCCGACAGTAGTAGCGTCGCCAGGCTGCCCGACAGTAGTAGCGTCGCCAGGCTGCCCGACAGTAGTAGCGTCGCCAGGCTGCCCGACAGCTGTTTCGTGCCGTGAACCGGCGCTTCTTCAAGAAGAAGCGCCGGTTCATGGCACGAAACAGCTGTCGGGCAGCCTGGCGATGCTACTACTGATGACGTCAGCCAGCTCGGAGGAACATGCTGTACACAGTATGCTGAACCAACACTTGATGCATGGAAGAGAAATCACGGTTGTATGGCTCTATACTTACCCACAAACACGCAAATGTTTAGCCTAGCTACATTAAACTAAGGCACTGGGACCTGTATACGCTAAGAGGGTATTAACCCCCTGTATGATACACGGCGGATTGGCTGTGTTTCTGAGCCGAATGCTGCATTTCACCTGTGATGGCTGTCTTTAAACAGCTCAGATAGCGTTCTGTTTGGGACGATTTTACTTTATATATATATATATATATATATATGATCTGTTACTTATGGTACTTGACTGTGGTCACTATATACTGTGAATCTCTATGATAGCGATACTATGCTAATATATACCCTCCATTAGCAAGCAGTATATGTGGATTCTAAGAAACGATTTGACCATACCCCTTTCCCTATGCAAGGTCATCTATGGGGTACACCGTACAAAAGGGGAAATTAAACGTTTAAATGTGAACATTATAAGTGTTTGCCGGATCAAGCTATACGCTAATATCTGTTTATGACATCTAGATCTGTATGTAAATGGTCACAATAGTGTTACTAGATGTGTAGGATTTACTGTTGTTGAGATTTGAACACGGGAGGACACACATCCTGAATTGTTAGAATTGCAACATTATACCAATGTATACTTTACTTTGTTTCAAACATTGAAGTCATGGGTAACAACTATTAAGACATATATTTCCATGCATCAACCCATGTTTGGGTATTTTCACTTCCCAGATCCTTGCATATATACTACCTCATGGAGAAGATTGAAATTGGATATCAGTGATTATTTGGCACTGGTATAGGTGCTATTTGATTTATATGCAAGATTTGGTAGATACTGTGTAGACAATAGAGACTTTGGTTTTAACATTTTATTAGAGTGTATATGTATATTTTTGGATAGAAGAGTTTAATAAAATGTTATTATTTTTTGTACTTACCTCCTAGGTGTTTGCATCACAATTGCAAGTTTTGGACACCTACTGTTCTGTTATAAGAAATACTGTACAAGTAATTAGGCTGAGTGCAATTAAGCGGGTATCTTCTGGTGATCATCTATTGATCATTTTTTGCAAATATATTTGTTCTTCCCCCTGCACCACCATTTTCCTCATACTTTGATTAATATTAAGGTAGAGCAGGGATGACCTTTCTCCTATTCTGATTACTCTAATTTTATCAAGCCGTCTATGCATTTCTTCCTCAGTTAACCAATTGTTCGTTAATATAGAGATAGTGGCGTCCTCCTGTGGCACTATTTTTGCTATTGGTTCCTCCCTGGTAATAATAGTGACAAAGAATTTGTTTAACAGCTCTGCCTTTTCCTTATCTCCAATAATTTGCCTGCCCAGCTCACAGTGAAAGGGTCGTATATTCTCTTTTCTAATCTTTTTTTTTTATTAACATACTTAAATAACTTTTTAGGGTTGATCTTACTTTCTGCTGCAATCCTTTTTTCACTTTCAATTTTTGCTAATTTGAACATTTCTTACATTGCTCATAATATATTGGCGATCAAAGTCCCATTGTTGGAGTCCACATGAGTTTGCAAGGGAAGAGCTGTTGCAGCTTCTTTGGCTAATGACCATATCTCAGTAAGTCTAGAAGCAGAAAGGAAAGAAAGGGAAAGAATTCAGAGCTACGGGGTGGGCACGCCGGAGCCGATACGTCACACGTGTGGTCGGCGGAACCGGATCAGAGACACAGATCGAGTGAAGACCGGACAAATGCCACCCCAAGCCAGGACTCTGACAGACAAGGTATCCATTTATCTCATTGTTGTGAATGCAATAACCCTATGCTTCAACATTTATTTCTATTAACAAGACTGTAATGCGGTGGGGGCACTTCTATGTCAATAGGGCGCCTGGCGTACCAGGGCCTGTGCCATGCATGGTACATCTTAAAAGCATTGAAAAGGTTAACATATGCAAACTATAAAACATGCTGGCCCATATTTACTAAGCAATGCAACGCGTGAAGGCACGGTATGGCCTATTCACTTGACAGGGCTGTAAGGTGCATTACGTTGTAATGCCACTTCGTGAACATGGCTTTATCCGTCTTGGATTATAAAAAGGGTTTCACGTGGATTATTTGTGTAGCCCCCTTTCCCTAGGACTATGGGAACTACGTGTGCTGATTACCTGTACTGCTCACAGGAGGTCTAATCCTCCGCCACTGGGAGCCTGGGATGAGCTCTTTCTTCCTTGGTACAGCGCGTCCACCTGAAAGGGATCCCAACGTAGCGGAATAACCCCTCAGAAGAACCAATTACAATGAAGAATACACACACAGACATATATATAACTGGTTTAACTAACACACACAGATTAATAACCGTACAATATCCCCCAACAGAATACCCACACAGTATTCACCACCCCGGTGTCCACAGAACAATCCCCACCCAAAGTGTGTGGAGTAGCGCTACCCTTGTGTGGAATCGTTGGTGCACTTTACCTCCCTGGGCACTCCTGTACCCAGGTAGCGCTGATGGCTCAAATTGGGAAGGGTCAGTCAGTTCCCACGCCGTGGGACCTGCAATTCCCCCTCTTGCCTTACAGGGGATGAGGAAAAAGCCTCTAGAGAGGAATGTGGAGCACAGCACAAGGACGGACAGCAGGACCAGCACACCAAAGGTTAATTAATTTATTGATATAGGGACACACACCATAAAACAGGACAATCACCCACTCTGACGCGTTTCGGGCTAAGCCCTTTGTCAAAGAGTATGGGGATGATCCGCCTCGTGAGGGAGCTCCAGCAGGAGTGTCTCCCTAAATGTCTATAGCAGGGGTGCGCAAACGTTTAAGCTCACGCTCCCCCCTGTCTCCGCTCCCCCTTGCCTATGCCCCCCCTCCTTACCTGCTCTCGGGCTCCACGCATCATATGACGTCACAACGTTATGTGGCGCTTTGCCATTTGACCCCGCGGTGTCATTTGACGCTGCGTTGTACTGGTGACTTGTAACGGAAGAGCCAGCTGAGAGCATGTAAGTGAAGTTGCAGAGGCCTGGTGCCTCCCCGGGCATTTCATTTACATGCCTGGGGGAAAGCGCAGGGCTCTGCAACTGCACGCCGCCCTTAGAAAATCCCACGCCCCCCAGTTTGTGCATCGCTGTTCTATAGGCCCTGATCCCAGGCCACAGGGCAACGCGTGTCTGTCCGTCTGACCGCGTGGAAACTATAGCTGCAATGCTAAGGGGAAAGTCCCTACCTAGGCCTTCCTTACAGCACTTAACTGTTTTGAAGGGACTGGGGCCTAACTGGGGCCTTTGGGCAGTCCTAGCCTAGTTCAGGGGCTTACTAGCTCCCAGGACGCATCTGTCCTCTCTGCTGCCTTTCCGTTGACTAACCATCGCCTCTAGAATGCCGTGGAGGAGACCTGAACCAGCAACGGCCATTCTCCCTTTGAATCCGGCCGCTCGCGCCTCTTTGCGCAAAGCCTCCTATGCACCTTCTCCTCGAGGCTTCTGGGACATGTAGTCCCTTGCGGAGCCGTGGGCAAGATGCCACCGCAACTACTCCCTACCTGCGCATGTGCATGCGTGAAACTCAAGATGGCGGCCGCACTGGCACTGCACTGCGCGTTACACTGCACATGTGCTAAATCTAAGATGGCCGGCCCCCCTGTGGGGGGCTGGAGTCACGAAGCTCCAGCGCTCTGATACTCTGCAGCCGTCCCTCTCCCCTGTACAGGAGATAAGAGAGGACCCGGCTACATCTGAAATACGGCTCACTGTGTAGATATGATTAGGGTGTAATTGTTGATGTGCTGGTTACTTGGAGAGGAGGAAGTGGGGGTTTGAGAGACAGAAAAACAAAAGCAACAAATGAATTTAGGCCACAAAAGAGCAGAAGACACAGCTGAATAATTTCTTCTGTAATGGTTTGCCATGCAGGGCTTTTGATTTGTTCACGCACGCGTTTCCAAGACACTGCGCTGACTCATTAGATCTCTAATGCTCTCTAACACTGCAATCCTTTCCCCCCTCAATAAAAGTACAATATTCACGGTTTCATTTCTTCCTTAGAAATCACTTAAAGCAGCATCCCATGCTGATCACCATTTCTTTTGCTTTACACGTGAGATCTCTTCTTGCCCTTTCCAACACTGTTTTTCTTTTTTTGATCTGATGCTCAGATCAGAAGATATAAGCTTTTGAAATATAAAAATGGAGCTCTCCTAACAGCCTAGTGCAGCCTACAGGTTACCATGGTAACCTATGATGATAGAGATTAAGAAAATCATGATTTTTAACACTAAAACAAACAAACAAACAAAAAAGAACAGAACTGGGCAAATTCAACTCATAGGCTTCAGGTGGAATTGCAGTTTTAATAAGCATTGACTAGTAAAGAGCAGAAATGTTAATTCTTACTAGGAAAAAAACCTAGCGATTTTATACATACAATTCCCTTCAAAAACATCTGTGAGTTAGGGTGACCATACGTCACACATGTGCAGTCGTGAGCATTAACTGCGCATGCGCAAATGTTGAGCACCGTTGCTCAACTGTGCATGCGTTCACGGCGAGCACCGACTGTGCATGCGCAATGAGTGCTTGCCGGCCGCGCATGTGCAATCAGCTTTTGCTGGCTGCTTATGGTGTATACGCAGCCGGCAAGCACCGATCACGCATGCACACAAGTGGCCGGCAAGCGCCAATCACGCATGTACACGAGCGACTGGCAAGTGCCAATAACGCATGCGCACAAGCAGCGGGCAAGCGCCGGTCGCACATGCGCACGAGCAGCCAGAAAATGACAATCACACATGCACACAAGCATCCGGCAACTGAGGGTCGCACATGCGCACGGTGGTCAGCAAGTGCCGGTTGCGCAGAAGCAGAAGCAGCCGGCAAGCGCAGATCGCACAGAGAAAAAAACGGGACAGTTGCAAGAAATGTTGGGACCTGGGACAAATGGCTAAAAAACGGGACTGTCCTGGTTAAACTAGGATGTCTGGTCACCTGAGTGTGAATTAGAATGTGTGTGTGTGGAGAGAGAGAGATCAAGAGAGAGATAAAATAATTAAACATAGGATTCAAGGAAAGTGCTTTGCTTCCAATAGGGTGCGGGCGATGGGGCCAGGATCATCCTCCAACTCCAGGATATTCAGACAAATAGAACAAAGTCCGCAGCACTCACTGAGATATAGAGAAAACAACAATTTATTCCATCAATATAACAAATAAAATGGGCAACGTTTCGCACACTCAACTCCTTTGTCAAGCTCCTCTCTATATCTCTCTCCTCGCGGGTCTCTCGATTGCTCACATGCTCCTCTTTCTCTACATCTCTCCTAAACCCCCCTTCCATGATGTAATTCTTCATGATATCCTATGATCTAAGTCCTTTCTTTGGTTCATAATCATTGGCCGGAGGGCATGTCCATCAATATACTTGTGTGTTCATAGGGGAGTTACATATGTGACCCCCCTTTAGGATTACCATGGCCTTAAGGGGCTGTGTGGGCCCACACAGAGTAACGACCCTTCCCCATCACATGGCGCTAGGTGACTAGGCAGAATCTAGAAAAGCTTCTAGAAGGTCAGGTCCCAGGATGAGTTGGAGAGGAATCTCACTGTCAATAGTGTATAGAGGTTTATACTGTAGATATGTCTAGGACAGGGTAAGGATTCCCTTTATTGGTTTCTAATTAGAGACACTGCCCTGTTTAAATAGCATTCAGTGGAATGGCTCCATACTACTCTAAAGATTCACAGAGAGGCAGCCTATGCCCTGAGTGGGCTCCCTAAGCCACAGCCTGAGGCATAGTTGGACCAGCCCCATCGGAGGGTCCATAGCTGACTCACCCAGAAGGCCACGAGAGAAAGTAGTACAAGGCCGACAGGGGTCCAAGGAGATGAGACACTACAGAGCAGAGGGATCCTTTAGGCAACAGGAGTTAGATAAGCCTCAGCACTTTCCTAGTGGGCCCAGATTGGGGGCAGCTAGGGAAGAGGATACAGACAGCACATACAGAGAACAGTGAGGATACTATACATGAAGTGATAAGTACAAGGTAAATGAGACTTTATTGATGGTGATTAATAAAGATGCTGTATGTATTAATACAATTCTTGGCACCCATCATTGCATCACCAACGCCCAGCCTGCTCGAATCCAGCACCCTGACAAGGTAATCAACTCCGAGCAAGCCAAGTTAAGAGACATTTGATGTAAACTCCCTATGAGTCGGGCAGGGAGGGTTACACACATATATATTTCTATTGTGTATGTATGTACAGTATGTGTTTGTTACACAATATACACTGCAGGGGTTACATTGTCTAGCATCTACTTATTGATAAAATCACTGTACACATTATGGTCCATCAAAAGGTATCACAACCTGCAGAATTCACTAGGACCAACACTGCCCCACTAACTCTGCACATTAGCTGAGCCCTATAACTTTATAGTGCACTTATAACTCAACAGTGCCCTTCCCATCGCTGCAAATATGTTATCTAGGGCTCAGAGAAACACTCAGTAGATACATGGCAATAGAATCTGGGTCCATCTGTCTTGTGATAGCATCCTACTCATCCATGGGGTTATATAGGGCTCCTCTTGACATGTGCATATTGCATGACCAGAGGGCAAATAAGTAATAAGTTATTGCTACATGGAGTCAGACAGGAGCGGAACTGAAGCGTATCAGAAGATGCAGATAGGCTGCATGGGTTGAAGCCCACGGGGTTAGCTAAAGCCTAGAAAGCAGAAGCTATGGAAATGATGCTCGACAGGAGCACAGTGCAGAACTCTGCTTGATTGCTATCGACTTAGACAAAAGGAGCCTGGAAACTGCATATACTGTGTATAGTATACAGTACTATAATAACGGAAAGGAGACGCCTGGTAAAAGTCCAGGCCAGTCCTTTCTGTGGATCCTACTCGTATTGTACAAAGTGGCCAACAGACTATCAAAACGGAATACAAAACCAGGACTGGATTCTAAGCAAACAGATGACCCACAGTTAGCCGTGCGGATGTTCGCTCAGGATAGAGGCAGACTGTTGAAGAAGGCAGTTAACCCCTTCAATGGCAAAGGGGACTGCGATGCAAGAACAGGCGCTATTTATATTCCTCAGAACACATCAAAGCAGACAATGTTATCGCTCCCTACAGCAATGCCCTCGCCTTAAAATGTAAAATTTGTAAAGCGGTATAAAAAAACCAACCCCTCCCAACCCCCCCCCAAGGAAACGGTAAACACGGAGTAGATCTTTGGACTACAATAGTAGATACAATAGATTTATACTATAAACACAGGAGAGGAAAATATAAAAATAAAATAAAACCTCTTTTCTTATAATAATAATATATATATATTTTTTTAAAGGCTGCGAGACTATGTTCGTAGATGCAAATACTGGCATGTGAATAAATAAATCAAAGTCTAACCCTTCTGCTGCTGGTGTAACCCATTTCCAGCACAGGGCATGTGGCAGCAGAGGGGTTAAAAAAAATACCAAAGCAGATAAGAGGGGAAGAAAAAAGTAACCAATGCAGATGGTAATATAGAAATGTGATGATTACTGGGACTGTGAAGGAACACAATTTTTGCACATTAGTTGAGTAGGCAGGGGATTATCAACGTGTCATTTTGGCAGGAGAACTTGGCAGGGAGAAGAATTAATCACGGCAAAAAATGTCAAATGTCAGGAAGCGAGGGACAAAGTATAGGACTGGTAAATACAGCCTTACAAATGAGAGACATGCACATGAATACTGTCACTTTCCATAGCAAACACACAGCAGGAAGGAGGCTGAAGGAGATGGTCCCATGTGGGAGGTCAAGGGATATTTTTTTCTAAAAAACACAACTTGTTAGTGTAATCAGCGTTTCTGAGATTCAATCAGCCTTCAAGTGGGTGTTATTTTGTTGTATATTGGGAAAAAGGAATAAGATTTATGTAGCAGCAAAATGAAATCATAGCAGTAAGGTGGTGAATATCTTGTATTTATTGGGGTGCATGTATTTGTGTATCATTTTTTCAACATGTCTGTTAATGTGTGTGTGCTGTATGTGTATCAGTGTGTCTATATTTGTATTAGTGTGCTAATGTATGTGTACTGGGTGTGTCAGGGTGTCTGTGTGTATTAGTGTGTTAATGTGTGTGTGCTGTAAGTGTATCAGTGTGTCAGGGTACTAGTGTACTGTATGACTACTGGGTGTATCAGTGTGTCTGTGTGTATTAGTGTGTTAATGTGTGTGTGCTGTAAGTATATCAGTATGTCTATACTGTATGTGTATTAGTGTGCTAATGTATGTGTATTGGGTGTATCAATGTGTTAATGTGTGTGCATCAGAGTGTCTGTGTTTATATTAGTGTGTCTGTGTGCCTAATGTTACATACTGTAGTGCCAACAGTGTATGCAGCTCTTTACAATATTAAAATACAGGGGAAATAAAATACAAACAATGGGGATAATAGCAGCAAGTGAATGACACATACTGTAGGGCAAAGGGAGGCCCTGCACCGAAGCGTTTACATTCTACTGTATGTGCTATATTGGGGGACCTACAGACACAGTAGGAGTAAAGTGCAGCCAGTGCATCCTGAGTCAGTAGGTAAATGAATGAGATGAATTTTTTGTTGGGCTTTGGAAACGGAAAGAGAAGGTGCCTCAAAAATATTGAGTGGAAGAGAGGTCCATAAGTAGAGGGAGATGTGAAAAATGTGCAAAGATGAGACATCTTTGGGTGGTGTGTACAGTAAGAGGCTAGTACCGTAGGGGTGTCACAGAGATCAGAGTTGGGATATACAGTATGGAGGTGTAGAGGCTTAAAAGACAGGAGGAGAATTGTGTATACTGTACAGATATTTATAGGAAGCCAGCAGGGATTTCAGAAGGTTGGAAGCAGATGCAAGTTAAAAGAGAAAAAAAAATTGGATTTGAGCAGCAGCGTTTTGAATAGATTGTAAGGGAGAGAGGTGTGAGGCAGGGAGCCCGTATAACAGAATAAATACAATGATATTCCCCACACTCATATAAACAAAGTATACCGACTGTATTGAGGTATTTAAGAATTTTTACTTAATTGAAATGTAAATGCACAGAAATGGATACACTTCATTCAAAAAGTGATCCACAAAAAAATCACAGCAGAAGTGAAAATAATCCCACCCAAAAATTAAAAAAAAGGGGGGGGGGGAGTAGGAATCATGAAAAAAAGCACAATCTATATAATCAGAAAGGGGGGAAGAAGGGAAGAAAAATATATCAAAATACAGAAAAATTGGGGGCAATGTCAATGTTTCAGGGTACTGACCCTTCTGGCCCTTTCCTACGTTTATATATAAAAGTTGAAAAATCGTAGCTAAAACAAAATTTCACTAATCAATATGGTGAGAACGAGGGCAAACGTTAGTGTTTTAGTGGTCGTGGACAGAGAAAGGGGTACATTTTTGCAATATTGTGGAGGAAAAAATGGCAAGATTTAGTAACGGCTTATATATATATATATATATTTATATATGATGGGAAAAAAAGACGGAGCAGGTGAGCTCAAGTCAGCGTACTTGTGAGGCTAGGTGGATAGTAGTGTTATTGACTGTAATGGAGAAGGGAACAATGGGGTTTGGTTTGGGGAATGAGGGGCTCTTAGAAATATTAAGCTTGAGACAATGAAGGGCCATCCAAGCAGTGATTTCCGATAAGGACCCTGTCATTTTTTACTGGACTGCATGCGTAATGTCAGGTGCTGATAAATATAGTTGTATAGTATGTCATCAGCATAGAGCTAATAGCTAAATCCAAAAGAGTTAATGAGGTTACCCAGCAAGAGTGTACATAGAGAGATGAGTAGAGGACCTAAAACAGAGCCTTGGGGTACACCCACAGAGAAATCCATTGGGGTAGAGGAGTACAGCAGCTGGCAAAAGAGAAACTGTAGGAGCAGTGAGAGATGCAGTAGTAAAACCAGGAGAGAGCATTGCCACCGATGCCAAGCAAGCGATATTGTGCAGAAGAGGGTGGCAAACTGGTCAACAATTCTGGACAACAGAAAACAGAAAAAGGAGAATTTGGAAGGGGAGAGGGGTAGAAGAGACCGAGGGGATTTTTCTGCGGTTAGCTTCCACCTTGCGATTGAAATATTCTGCAAAATCTTGCTGTGTAGTGGAAGGAGCTAAGCATGGTGTAGAGGGAGGCCAAATGAGGGATTCAAAGACAGAGAAAAGGTGCCATGGGTTGTATTTGTGTCTTTTTATATGAGATGAAGTAGCTATATTTGAGAATAAAATGAGAATAGTTAAAGGAAGATATCTGCTAGAAAGTGAGACTTTCTCCAAAGGAGTTCAGAAGAATGAGTGCAAGAGCATAGAAATCCCGTCTGGGTGCTAAACCCGGTCTGTGGGTTGGAGTGCCGTGAGCGTCAGCACACCAGGGGAGCATAATTGTCAAGTAGAGAGGTAAGTTGTAAGTTGTGGCAAGACTGTTTAGGTCAGAAGAGGATCATGGCAGTGAAGAAAGTTTAGATTTTATGCTGGATTCCAAAGACTGAAGGTCAAGGCTGGAGGTTGAGTGTGAGGAATGTGAGAGATAAATTATAGGATGAGGTTATGGTCAGAGAGTGGGAAAGCAGAGATTGAGAAATCAGATACTGTAAACAATTTTTAGTAAAGATGAGGTCAAGGAAGTGCCATCCTTGTGGTTGATGGACGCTGTCCATTGGAGTAAGTGAGAGAGAAGAGGTAAGATGCCCAGGAAAGAGAGGGGTCATCAATGTGGAAGTTAAAGTCCCCTAAGTGGAGGGTGAGTGACTCAGAAGAGAGGAAGAAAGATGACCAGGATTCTAAGTCAGAGAGGAAGGAAGAGGGAGATGATGTAGATTTAGGTGGATAAGAGATGACAGCAAGGAGAGTTGTGAGGTAGGATAAAGTAAAGAAAGTGTACAGTAAATAAGGAAAGATACAGCAAGATAAAATAAAAGGAGGGTGAACATATAGGAATAGGGGATAGTCAGAAAAGAGCAAGTGTGATGGTTGTGAGAATATGAGAAGAGACTATGATGGGTGAATGTGGGGGAAGTGTAAACTCCTGTTTAACTCCCTGTCTAACTCCAGATATTTACACTTTGAATGTGGACACTGCCCAACCCCTGACAAACTGTGTATTAGTGCATCTGTATTGGTATCAGTGTGTTACTGTATGTGTACTGTATTTATCATTGTTTCTGTGTGTATCAGCTTGTTATTTGTTAGCCTATTGGGTGCTCGAGACGTAGCTACTACTTCATGGAGTCTGGAACTCCAGGGTTCCCATCCCATGACGTAGTAGCAATGTCACAAAGTCCCTGCTTGTTTTCCTAGGGGAGATTGCGTTCTGCGCAGAACAACATCTTTGTAAAAGTGGAACGGAAGGATTCCTCCCCTTTCTGTTCCATCATCAGCGACAGAACTATAATGTGACCGCTACAGAGAAGCGTTCATGTGATTGTGAGTGCCGGAAGGGCCCTGGCACTCAGGTGCCGCAGCCCATATGGCACTCAAAGGGTTATTAAAGAGCTTTAAATGCTGACATTAGGGGCCAGCACCTATAACTTGCAGGGGGCCCTGTTAACCCATGTGCTGCCAAAGGGACCAGCAGCAGAGAGCTCTGTATGTTATTATTTTACTCTGCAATGCATAACATACTTAAAGGTAGAAGAATAGCACATGAGAACAGTGCACTTGTCTTTACCAGACAAATTGCTATTTTCATAACCTGATTTTCAGTTTATAGGCACTAGTGCTTCCTTTATTTAGAACCTTGGAAGCTGAATAAATCATAGTAGCAGAGACTCGTGATCCTGCAGGAGATGCCGCTGAATATTGATCGCACCATCTTATTTGATTAATCCTGGTGTTTTCTTGTGTTTTCCTTCTTCATACCTTAATTACCCAACTTTTTAGTTGCTTTGTGTGATAAATCTCTAACTCCTGGCGTTAACTTCTGAGGTTTTCCTCCTCTCTCCCCCCACTGCTCTACACTCCCCTGCATCGTTAATATCACCCAGTCAGGGCTATACTGTATATAAATGAAATAGTTTGATGTGGATAACCCCTTTGCTGACAAAGGGGCCAGCAACAGAACAATGCGTTAATGTATGGATGTGTGTCTATGTGTGCATCTTACTGCAGACAGAGGAGTGATGAGACAATTGGAATAGACTTTAACCTGAGCGCATGTACTGTACAGGTTATTCCTGAAAGAGGGCCCACCCTAGGGTGGAGATTGTATAATATGGAGGAGGGGAGAGTGGAGGGAAATCTGCAAACACAGGGGGATGAGGAGTAGGTGGGTATTTAAGTTGATTGGGGTAGAGGCCTGCGGAAGGCCCCATTACAAGCATTTTGCCTTAGAAGTATGATCCTCCAGAGATTCCTTATCAGTAGAGATAGCTACATTTTTCACCGACATTCCAATTTGCTGTGAATGTGGGGTTCGGAGTGGGAATGGGGATCTATTTAACTAGAGACCTGTCCTAAATACATTGCCTAAAACCAACCTCGAAACACGTGGAGAGAAGCAGCACCCCTCTGATACTTGGGAGATATGCTAATAGGATATACAAAGTATATTTAAATGAATCCTATTAGAATATCTCCCAGGTGTCTCCATGTGTTGTTTGAAGGTGGGTATCACGTACGACACCCCTGCGAGCACATGACCTGCATACGGGACAAGGATTAATACTCACGCTCACAAGCGCTCCCACTTTCCACCCCAACAGAGGTCCCTCAGTTGGACAATATGTCCCCTAAAACAGCGGTGCGCAAAGTGGGGGGCGCGACCCCCAGGGGGGGCGGGAGATTGTGCTGGGGGGGCGCGGGCAGTTGCAGAGGCCCCGCGCTCTTCCCCCAGGCATTTAAATTAAATGCCGGGGGATCGCGTGAGGCCCCTGCAACTATTTACTTACCGGGATTCAGCCGTCTGTGTTGCGTCGCCATGGCAACGCGGCGTCATCTGACGCGAAAGAAGGTAGGCAGGGGGGCGCGAGAGCCGGGGCAGAGTGACAGGGGGGCGCAGCACAAAAAGTTTGCGCTCCCCTGCCCTAAAAGACCAGGATTAATACACAGCACGCAAGCTGCCCCACTCTTCACCTTCGCAAATGTCCCTCAAATGAGTTAGCATCTCCCCTAAATCCGTCCCAATATACCACTGTCACGAACAGCACACATGTGAGCACGTAACTTAGAAAAGCAGCCAGGGTTAATAAACACGGCTACTCTAGCCAACTCACCTTTCTCCGCTGCAAAGGTACCTCCAATGAGTTAATATTAACCCCTTACACAATTGCAATAATATCTATCCACTGCCAGCACCTGGGATATGCAAATAAGATGTCAAATTAATATTTGTGAGGGACCCAGGTCCCTGCGTATTATAGAAAAACTATGCACTTTAACACACAAAAATCAGTTGTAGCAAAATGTGTCCGAAAACTTAAATACAGGTAAACCCCGTTATAACGCGCCTCGTTATACCGCGATTCGGTTATAACACGGTTTTCCCGTGGCTCCCGTTTAAAAAAAAAAAAAAAAAAATGTTTTAAATTTAAAAAAAAAATGTTTTCACACTGCACACACTCACTGCACACACTGCACACACTCACTGCACACACTCACTGCACACACTCACTGCACACACTCACTGCACACACAGTGCTCATTGCTCACACTGCACACACTGCACACACACTGCTCATTGCTCATACTGCACACTGCACACAGCACACACTGCACACTGCACACACTGCACACTGCACACACTGCACACTGCACACACACTGCTCATTGCTCACACTGCACATACACTGCTCATTGCTCACACTGACACACACTGCACACTGCACACACACTGCTCATTGCTCACACAGCACACTGCACACACACTGCTCATTGCTCACACTGACACACACTGCACACTGCACACACACTGCTCATTGCTCACACTGACACACACTGCACACTGCACACACACTGCTCATTGCTCACACTGACACACACTGCGCACTGCGCACACACTGCTCATTGCTCACACTGCACACAGCACACACTCTCACTGCACACACACTGCTCACTGCTCATTGCTCACACTGCACACACTGCACACACTGCTCACTGCACACACTGCTCACTGCACACACTGCTCACTGCACACACTGCTCACTGCACACACTGCTCACTGTACACACTGTTCACTGCACACACTGCTCTCACTGCATCCACTCTACACTGCACACACTGCACCTCAGATCACTCCCACCCCCCCCCCCCCCCCTGCAACGCACACCACTCTCCCCTCACAAAGAAAACAGAGTCGGGCCCCACAGCCCATTTCAGCAGCCCCCCCAGCCCATTCCATTTCAGCAGTCCCCCCCATATGTCAGCAGCCCCCCACCCCCCTCCTCCCATGTCAGCAGCCACCCACACCCCTCACATGTCAGCAGCCCCCCACCCCCCTCACATGTCAGCAGCCCCCCACCCCCCTCACATGTCAGCAGCCCCCCACCCCCCTCACATGTCAGCAGCCCCCCACCCCCCCTCACATGTCAGTAGCCCACCCCCCCTCACATGTCAGCAGGCCACCCCACCTCACATGTCAGCAGTCCACCCCCCCTCACATGTCAGCAGCCCACCCCCCCTCACATGTCAGCAGCCCACACACACACACACACACACACTTTAAATGTTGGTGTGCTGATGACATCACTCACCCCGTTTTCCGCTATCTCCGGAGCAGATCTTTTCGGCTTATGCGTCTCCTCTGGGTTTCCCTGAGCTGGTGTCAGCTCCGGAGGATCTGTCGGCAGGCAATGTAGGCGCCACCTCACCCTCCCTCACGGAGCAGTGTCGGCCATCTTGCTCCCGACTTGCCCCGGATTGAAGCCTCTTCCTGCGGCTGTTGGTCGCGTTCGTAGGGAGGGGGGAGGGGGAAGCCCCCCTCCACACACACAGTGGAGTAAGGGGGGAAGCGCCAAGACGGCTCTCCAGCCTCCCCGCCCGTTCGTGCCCGTCAGCTTCCCCCTCGCAGTCCGCCCGCATCGAGCGGGCAAGCACGGGAACCACCACCACCCAACCCACGTGCACAGCCGCGCAACACAACCCTCCTTTCCCCCCGCGCGCGCCCATCTCCCACATCCCAGGTGGCGGACACCCCTTCAGAGGACACCCCGGGCATTGGACACTCCCGATCAGGTGCGTGGCGGCCATTTTTTTTTTAAATTAGCGCGCCCCCGTTACTAACGCGGAGGTCTCGGGGTGGACCCCGAGCACCGCGCAATAACGGGGTTTACCTGTACTATCTCCAGAGCGTGCAACAGTTCATACAGAGCCCATGTTAAATGTTTTAATATATATAAAAAAATACAGTGCTTCGATTACAGAAAAAAGTATTACAAGAACCTACAGTTACAATAATTGCAGAAAAGTTCCTCAAAATAAAAACGAAATAACATAAAAGAAAACTTATACGTCACCATATGTCATATGCTTTCTCCCAGAGAGGTCACTGGTGTAGGGAGATGAGATTCATGCATTTGGTCCAAACGTACCTGTTGAAATCTGATTGCTCATAATCTTTGCCCAGACTAAGGACAATTTCCCCCATTGCAACAACATAAGTCCACCCCCTTCATAAATCGTCTGTGAGATTGACAGTTTTACGACAGAGTGAAAACCCTCCTACAAAATGACGTTTAACTAAACCCTGCAATATCTAAATGTATTTATAACTTTCTTTAACTTATACTTACACACACACACGAGTCACATCAATACATTCAGGCGTTCATGACAGACACAAAGAGACCGAACATGACCATCTTATCCTAAATTTAAGTTAAAAATTAATATCTGTTCCTCAGTACCTGACAGACCTGTCATGTCTGGACCCCTTGCGCTCGTCACCCTGTCATGAATGCAAATATCAAAATTCTATACGTCGTTATCGCTGTCAAGTCCCTGATTCCATGTTTCATATCTTGGGATGGCAAAGGATAGTTCCACACCCCTGGCAATCCATAAACCTCTTTCAAATAATGCTTTGAAAAAACTTTTGTTTATGTCAGAGTCCCTGTCTGGTAGAACATATGTCCTTACCTCTAGAAAATATCAGTTTTTACCACTAAGCTAGCAAAAGGTGTAAACTCTCTCTTTGTACTTTTTGCACCAAACTTCAATCAAGCCCCTTTGAAGCTCCCACAGATTCATGACAAGCCAAGCCCAAATATTGTATTTTCAATTTCAAACTGTAGCTCATTAACCCCATGGGCACCAGAGGGATTAAAATACCTAATATCTCATGATATTATCATGACAGTGGGCTTGAGGGGATATACTTATATAGCACTTGTGACCCTATTAAAATAGGTCATGAATTTTGACAAAATCACCTATCTCTACTTATCAGTGAAAAACCCTAGTTTATGATATTAAAGACAGGTTACACCATAAACATTTGAAATTGTCTTTTTGTTCTTCAATTAATATATATATATATTTTTTTAAGGTATTGAAGTTAGGGACATTAAATAAAAGTAGAACAGGAAGTCTCTATGTTTTTGTGATGTCATTTATGATACCAGAAGTTCCACGTATCATAGGACATCAATGTAATGTCACAACTTTTTTTTTAATATTTAGTCCTTTATTCAAACACTCAAGGTTATTACCATACATACAACATTTAACGCTTTTCTATATGGCTGCCCTTCCCTTGAGAAATTGCAGTACAAAAAGGGGAACAATTAATGGGTTTAATAAATATTAAAGTTTGGCACTTTCACAAATTTTGGGTTTCTGATTTAAAAAAAAATGTTTTTGGTTTTCTATTTAGTTTTGAAATATGAGGTGGATGGTTCTGATTTGGCACACCAGGTTTTGCCGAACTCTATTTTCTTGTCATTATTTCCCTATAAATGGAAGTATGCATAAAAATGGGTATGAGTGGGGGAGCAGAGTACAATTTGTCTCTGTATACATCTCTAGCTACACGCACAGCACTGTAAAAAGCAATCATGGAACTAGAACAGTGCAGAGAAGGGCCAGCACACTGATAAAGGAGACTGTATGAGGAAAGGCAATTCAAAACCACTTATGGTGATGTAGCCTCCAGGGCCGCCGACTGTGGGGTGGAGCCAAAGCAACTGTCCCAGGCCCTGTGACTGCGGTGGTTCCGACCAGTGCTGGAAGTTGGGCCCCTGATTGCCGTCGTGCCCCAGTTCTCCCCAGCTGCTTGGAGCCTGCCTCCCCCCCGCCGGACCTTCCTCTCCTGCAGTTGCGAGCCACAAGCTGACCCTGCCCGGACCAAGGTGTGTGTGTATTGTGGGGGGCGGGAGATATTGTGTGTGTTTGTGGGGGGGGGTATTATATTGTGTATATTGTGTGGGAGTACTCTATTGTGTGTATAGCGGGGAGTATTATTGTGGCTGGATATCCACAGGTACCTAGTTCCACCCCTGCTCACACCCCTTCCTCTACCATCTCCCAAGCTGTACATGTTGAGTGAGGTCCTTTATTCTTTCCTGCTGTTTTTTCATGTAGTGGCTCCTCTGTGCTCAACCTCTATTTTGTAGATGCCCTTCTAGAGAGGTGTCCTCTAGAATGGAACTCAGTACCTATGAAAGGTCTTAATGAATTATTTAACATAATTACCACCACCTGCTTCCTACCCATACTACATCCATATTGTGGGGGTTATGTTGCAGAAGTTTCTCGGCTGCAAAACAGGGGTGAAACCTGAGCAATAAATTTGGTGCAGTTAGTTTTGCAGCCTGGAGATCCCCGTATAAATCTGTGAGACTTTGAGATATATATATATATATATATCCCCTACTGTACATCTATATATAAAAAACTTCCTGCACTCCAAACACTCCATTTTGTATGACCGGGAAAGTTTCCATGGAGTGATATTTTGTAAAAGTTGGCAAGTTATGGGCAAAATCCTTTGCTAAGCAGAATTCCAGTGACTGAGTGCAGTGTCTGATTACAATATGCTGTGCGTGTGTATAGAGTCTGTTTCTCAACTCCCCGAAGATAAAGCACTATGAACCTGATTACCAGCTGCATCTGCAGCTCTTCTGTAGCCCCCTGACATACTCTGCTAGTGTTATTTGGAAGAGGGAGAGCAGAAGGATAAATTGAACAGTTTGGCAGCCCAGACAAGAGCTTGGCATGAGAGATACACACAGCTAGTGCATTAAATAGCAGAATGGCCAATTTACTTGCTCGCAATAGATTGGGATGGAACAGACATCATTACTCTGGTATGTTACATGGCCGAGGGCCTCATTAGGACAGGAGCATTATGCAGACGGCAATCAATAGAACAGCAGGTCTGTGTGTTACTAGCTTTGGCCTACGCAACAGAATATAACCCAGGGAGTTGACATTGCAGTGAACTTCAGCAAAATGAACACTAAAGACTCGCATCAAGGTGATCAGACCAGTGTAACATGTCATTGATGAACATTATCAGTCTTCGAAGGGCCTTCAAAAGCAGTGGTGCTGTGCGTCATTTTACAATGTTTTACACCTGTCAAATATTAGGACTCTGCTCTTTGCTCCTTATTTTAGAAACATTTCTACAATATTTGTGCTCTAAAAAATAAATAAAAAAAGAGTCTCGCTAAAAAAAACTGGGGATCTTAGAGAGAATTGTACCTGTAAAAATGAAAACATTTTATGATAATGTTCCTTGGTGGAAACCAGTAGCTCATTTCAATTGGTCGTTACACTCGCCTTTTTGTGGCAGCACTGGTGTTAATAAAACAGTGAAATATATAGTAACATTTCTCAAAGAAAAAAACAGATTTTTATGGAATTTTCTTCTATGATGAATCTGGAGCTCTTGCACCAGTTTTGCATCTGGGGTACTTGGATAAATATATATTGGGGCAGATTAATCAAGTGCTAGTAAGGCTAGCGTACGTGATCCAGAGTTAAGTGACTCATATTGGCCTGAATAGGAGTTAATGCTGGATCAGGTGCGCTGTGTGGATCCAGACGCTGTATGGATGTGACCCGTTCTCTTATACAGTAATAGTTTGTCCTTGCTTTAATTGTCAGGTCCCTGTAAGAGATGTGTGCAGAGGTATGCAAAGGAGACCGTTTTTAAGGGGAAATAAAAATAAGGCTTTATTGCCTGTTCCTTTAAACCATACACCAACAAAAAGATACAGAAAACAATAAACACCTATCCCTGTATAAGGGCTAACTTACTTCCCCAGTCCCTCTCTGCAAGGCTGGGGGGGGGGGAGCCCCTTTCCCACTTATCTCCCCAAAGTCTCAGCTGTACCTTAACACAGGTGGCCCTTCAGGTCAGTGTAGGTGTCTGCTTGAAGGTCCAGGCATAGAAGTCTGGTCCCCTTGTGTCTTTCTCTCAGGACACAGCCATCCTTTTCCTTCTGTCAGCTCCCTTGTGAGCTAAGGAATCCCTGTCCTGTTGGAAACAGGAGGCTTTTCTTACAGACTTAATTGGCCAGGTGGAGTCTGGTTGCCTGCTACACTTAACCAGATCCCTGCTGGATTTTAGAGAGAGTTTCTTCAACATGGATAAGTTGCTAATGTTAATTTTGCTTCAGGCAGTAGATATGGACAGTGGACATTATGACTTTTAGTGATTACAGAAGAAACCTATTAATGAAGGCGCTGGGCATGTTTCTGCATTGGACTGTGGGGAATGGGATGCTGAAATCAAATTGCAATTTAGATTCAAGTCGTGTGTGACCTAGAAATAGAAGATCCCCAAAGCTTCACCCCTATAAGACCTTCTCATTAATCTGCAATCCCACTGCACGTGGGCACCGCGGAAGTAGGACAGAAGTGACTTTGAAGTAGGAAGGACACCTTGCACCAGGGTATATGTTCTCCAAAGTTTCATAGTCGGAACACAAATGTTGCTTTAACGGTAATGTTCTTAGGACTCACACATATGTGCTCCTTAAAAACTATTTGATTTTATCATTTTAAAGCCCATGGTAAATAAAACTAACATAACAAAATTGAAAGTAAAAAATATCTACTATTTTTGTTTATAAAAGATTAATGCTAATTTTAACAGTGAAAAAAAACTGTTTGTACACTCTGGTGAATAAG
Source organism: Ascaphus truei (assembly GCF_040206685.1). Lineage (NCBI taxonomy): Eukaryota > Metazoa > Chordata > Amphibia > Anura > Ascaphidae > Ascaphus > Ascaphus truei. The sequence goes on along the minus strand of NC_134488.1, from coordinate 67,927,106 downwards.
AAGCAGGAGTAAAGGAGTTAAGTCAGGTTTATGCATTTATATCCAGTGCAGTTTGTATTTAATGGGGTGTGAGTTTTGTTGTTTTTTCTGGAGGCTCTGTAATGAATGGAGGTTTGTCCTTTAATTCTGCTCCATTGCTTCTGTATAAATCATGATTTGGTGCAGATTGCAAAGGTCATCTAAAAACCCATCGCTGCATGCTGTCCTGACTCTATTATATAGTAGGAGGTTACCCTTTGGATCACCTCATGATATAGGATGGGAATATGAAAAGCTATTAACCATTTTTTTTTCAGCGAGAACACGCAGAGTATAAATACACAGCTGTCAGAACTCCGTGATCCAAACCAGGGAGATCCAAACCAGGGAGATCTTGAGGTTCTGGACCAGAGAATATTGATGTTCAGGCGAAAAATCTCTGATTTGATTTAATGCATTCCCATTTAAAGGGAGGGTTATGTGTATATGTATATGTATACAGTATGCATATATATAATCTTCACCTTATTGATCCACTTCTTGATGAAGGTCTCCCAAATGTTTTTCCAGGTACTGCGGTTGAAAGCCTATCTTCTACACGTTGCTCCAACAAATGTACTAATGTCATCGTCCTATCTTACTTTTGGTCATCGTCTTGATCCCTTGGAATCCATATTCATCCACCAATGATCATTTCTTCTTGCAATATATCCGGCCCACTGCCATTTTCATTTATTCCCGTGTGTGATGTCACAGATTTTTGTTTGCTTCCACACCCATTCATTAATTTTCTTGTCTCTTCAAGTAATACCCAGCATACATCTCTTCATACTGCTTTGAGTTGTCTGAAGCTTCTGAATTATCTTCGAAGTTAGGGTCAAAGCTTCACATCAATATATGAGCACAGGCGGAATACACTGGTCAAACACGTTCCTTTTGAGCACAGTGGAAGGTTCCCTTGAAAGATTGTCCTGTTGCTTTCAAATGCGCTCCATCACATCTTCATTCTCCTATTGGTTTAATTCCCATCTCAATGGAAGGTTCCCATCCATTGTTACTTGCCGGCCAAGGGAGAGACAGTTTCCAACTAATTCTAGTTCTATTCCATTTATTTTAATCTTTGTAGCGTTAACACTTTGTTGAACATCACTTTTTTTTCTTGCGGAGATTCATATGGAGGCCCAACTTATTACTTGATTCGAAGAGTTCTCAGATTTGTTACAGGAGGTCTTCTGCACTTGTGGCAAAAATAACAATGTCGACTGCAGGTCGTAGGTGACGCAAGTATTCACTGTTGAAATTGATTCCTTTTACTTTCCAATGAAATGTCTTAAACAATTCTAGTATTGTTGTGAACATCTTTGGTGACATGGTGTCTCCCTGTCGCACTCCCTTGCTGATCCTTATTGTGCTGTCATGTAATCTAATGGTTGATGTGGCATTCTAGTAAATGTTCCTTATAATGTCAAGGTATGTGTCTTTAACACCATCTTCTTAAGGCATTTAAAGCTGCTGAGGTGTCCCCAAAATCCCAGCAATTTTTGTAATTTACGAATCCTAAACTGAGTGGTACAAGATCATAATAATTATTTTGGGAAATAACTTGGATGTTGTCCAATGTGGGTCTGTTGCAGCCGATTAGTGATTGGTCTGTAGATCTTGAGGCCTTCTTTGTCTCATTTTCTATGGATGAATATATATATTTCAGAGATATTAACCCTCAACGACTAAAATCATTAAGACTTGGTGTTCTAGATCAAATAATGACATATTCATGGAAAAGGGTGGATTTTTATGAGTGAGATTCCACTGAAGTCTATGAGACACTTATGTTAACAATCAGTGAGAGATTACTTCTGACTGTGTGTGTGTGTGTGTACAGTATATATATATATGTGTGTGTGTGTGTGTGTGTGTGTGTGTGTGTGTGTGTGTGTATACACATACACACACACACACACACACACACACACACACACACACACACATGGCTCAACAAATGCACTCACACACTCACCTGGGGTGAGTGCATTTTGCTCGCTGGCGAGTCTCAACTGCAGCGGGTGCAGCGGTGTCTCCCGCCATTCTCCTGCAACTTGCGAGTTTCTCCCCAGCAGCTCCTGTTAAAATGGCTGTGCGGCGTCAAATAACGCCGTATTGCCATGACAACTTGACACCGTGTGATGACGTCACTTAGCATCCTATTGTCACGGCATCGCAGCGTCATTTGACAACGCGCAGCCATTTTGACAGGAGCGCAGGGGAGACACTCGCAAGTGGAAGGGGAGAAGCAGGAGAATGGCGGGAGACACCGCACCCCACCGTAGGTAAGACTCGTGAGGGGGGGGTGAGAGTTTTGTTTGGGGGGGCGAGGGATTTGGGGGGGGGCAAGTGATTTTTTGTTTTGGGTGAGTTTTTTTTTTTTTTTTTTTTTTTTTTTTTAGAATTTGTCAATCCCTGTACATACCCCTGATGATGTAAGCAACTGGTCTGACGAAACGCGTAGGTTTTTTGTCATCCTAATAACCCATCAGCTGTGTGAGGATTTCCTGCTAATCATCTACTGTGGGACAGGAGACGGAGACCATAAGAGCTACAAAGTTACATGTTCTACAGATTGGAACACAGAGTACTGAGTTGAAGTAAGGCAGTCAGTGCTCGTGGAATCAGCTATTCAATTCAAAGGAGTGTGGAGTCCTGGTGTAGTTAAAGTACATGGATGGACTAGGGTTTGGCTGCGCAGTTATCCCTCCCTCCTTTCACCCTTCCCCCGCTCCATCGGGGCAGCAATCGTAGTAACCTTCAAGGATTTGTTTCTGGATTGGCACAATTGCTGTTTCCCTGTGGTTATAGACACAGCCGACAGACGTCCTAATACTGTACCATCACTAACGAGTGGACCGTGGTGAGAATATTACCGAGCACTGTACATATACAGTACTTATATCCACCGGAACTTTGTGACATCTTTGTTTATGCTCCTCTGGACGCTCTTATGTGATAGTGTCACAGTGCCATCTGTTTGGTCTCCGTTTATGAAGTTAGTCTCTTGATTATTGTGTGTACAACATCAGCAGGTTTATCCTCTCCTACTGAGTATCAGCTTTATGGGTTGATTTTATTTTTAAGTCTGAAAGCATTATTATTTAAAACCAGAGACAGAACATGAAACACAGACAGAGCTCAGTGCATATCCAGTGAAACTTATACACGGTACAGTGTCATAATAATTTTATACCTTTTGGCCACTTGCGCTCATTTTATTTACTATATATATATATACACACACACACACACACACACACACACACACACACACACACACACACACACACACACACACACACACACGAGTGTGTGTGTGTGCCTGGGGGTGAGCAGGCAGTGGTTTGGTATTCATATAAGAGATAGAAGACTATTTGTCATTATATAGCTGTAAATAATCTTAAATTATAATATGAGAATATTTTTTTTTAGCTGACCTATACACGCACACTGATCACACTCACACAGAAACACTTACACTGATTAGTACACACTCACTGACCCTTACACAAACACACATATTGATCACTATACACTCTTACACATATACACACTCACACTGATCACTACACTCACACACAGACCCTTACACTAACCTCTACACAAACACACACATACTTGTCACTATACACTTTGACAGACACACACACACACACGCACAGATCACTCACTCTTATTACACACACTGTACGTTGTTGTAACTCCCAGCTTGTGTCCCTGCTAATGCCGGCTTTGCAAATGCTGGAGCAACGCACATTGGTAATAATAGGCCATTGTAGATAGTACTTTTGAAGAATATTACCTGTATCACCCACAAGAGAAAGGGCGAGTTAAAGTCCTGCTAACCATTTCTCATAGCATTGCCAAACCCTTACACAAATTACACATTGAAGAATTCCCCCTATAGCCCTTGTAACAATAGATGTTCTGTTCCCAATGGGATTCTCTAATTCTAGACCATCATTCATTTTTTTTGTCCTCCCAAAGGAAGTTTCAATTTGAATATCAGTGAAACATATTAATCACCAAAGCCTGACATGAATGAGCTCGCTGTTCTCCCTCCTGTGTTACTAACGATTTTTATCGCCTATCACAACGTTTGCATAATGACAGAATGATAGAGGTGTGGTATTAATGGGAGCAGTAGAGCAGGGAAATCCAGAGAGCACTGGTAACCCCATCAGTACCAGAGGGTAAGGGAAGCATACATACTGTACTGCATACTTACTAACTGTGAGCTGTTGAAGCCGGTCAAACTTGAAATGGTAAGAGCACAAGAGTATGTTAGGTGGGTTCACAGGTATTTCTCCACTTAGATGAGTGTTTTGGGGAGTATATAAGATAATTGGCACTCTACTGATTAGATCTCTCTTAGTCTCCCCCCCCCCACCCGTTGTCCTCCCTCTCAATCCCAATCCCTCCATTCTCTCTCGATTTCCCCTCTCAATCCTCTGTCTCACAATACCCCATCTCCTACTCTCCCCCTTACTCTCTCAATTCTCCACCCCTCTCTCAATCCCCCTTTTCAATCTCCCCTCTCGATCCCTCAGTATAGCAACATTTTGCAGATTTCTGCCCCACCGATTTCCACTTTTTTTTTTCTATCCTCGTTTCGTAGCAAAATCGCTGAAAAATGTGGCAAACCCAGTTAGGACAATTTTGTACATCTCTTCTGGGGACCCCCTGTACAAAAAGGGGGATTGGCAGGGGATTGAGCAGCTTCTGCTAGAAAATCTTTGTTCCGGGAACCCCTAATTAATAAATATTATTACTAATTAATCAAACTATCGCTAACAAAACGGTGTGACTGATCTCAGGCAGCATAGTGTCCTGAGCTTGTGGGGGTCCACACGCCACAAACTGCAACAGTGTGGTATAGCTGTCAATTGTTGCGGGAACTTCCAAAGTCATGCCCCACAATGCCTTGCCACACTGGATGCAACATTGGAAGCTCCTGCTTTATGTGACAGCTATACCACCCACACCGCCTGCACACACTAAGGTGCAGTTTGGGGCCTAACTAAGTGCGCAGACCCCACACAGGTTCAGGAACCGACTATACTCCCTGGGATCCGCAATTACATATTTTTGGGGGCGAACCCCTTGGAGACACCGCATGAACCCCCAGTTGCAATAAACTTACAAATTCAAAAGTACATTTGCGTTTCCACTGCAATCCTCCTTTGTATCAGCACAAAACAAATTCAAATCTTGATTAGAAGGATTTTACTCACATTAATATAGATTTGGGAAATCGCCCAGGGAAAGATTTAGATGTTTCAGGAATGCAGTTAGTCTTTGGTCGCAACTTCTTTTTAAAACAGATACTTTATTTTCATTGCCACTTAGAGGCACTAGCAAAATGAAACACAACTTTGTCCCCAGGTTACTGATAGGGTTGCCAGGTGTCTAGTATTTAATTGGACTATCCTGTATTTTGACAGTGTCCAGTAAAAAATTAGAGGTAATACTGGATATGTATTACCTCTCTGCACATGGTGACCTGCTCGGCTTGGGGGGGCGTGGGATTTCCCCGAGCAGGGCTGTTGAAAGGGGGCTGGGCAGCTTCCTCCATCCTGATTGACTGCTGCTGGGTAATGCAGCCAATCAGGAGGGGGTGTCAGGAGCCTGGTGGTGGGGTCAAGGAGAGGAGGAAATAGCATTGAAGTGAGAGCGGTGTCTTCTGTGTCTCGAGCACGTCGCACCTTTCACCATTGTCTAGTATTTTTGTAGAAGCCACCTGGCAACCCTAGTTACTGATGGAAGCTGTGTTTTATCAGTGCTTTGCTAAATTATTTATTTCCTTTAAGTCTACTAAAAAAAAAAAGCTACTTCATTAACTGAATCACTCGTATTTGCAGCTGAGATCCCACAGTTGCAGTCTATGGGGCCTTTTCAAGTAGTTTCGATAAGTCACGTATCAACAGTTTTGAGCACTTTTCGAGCGAGTTTGCAAGTGTATCTATTCAGAAAGCTCCGATAACATGGCAAATTCGTTTGAAAACGGCTTCTTCTCATTCGGTCACGCTCTCACTCAAACCAAGTGGTATCTCAAAAAATGCTCAAACTTGCATTTTTTACCAGATCGAGCTATTCAGGTTGCTCTGAGATTCACATCGCGGCTGCAACTCGCATGGGATCCACGATGTGACTGATGGAATTTTTTTTATTCTTACTGCATCGGATTGAAGCCGGGTGTCTCCGGAGCTGACCCGCATTAATACCAGCCCGGGAGACACCCTGCTTCAATCCTATGAATAAAAATACATTTATAGGCAGCTTCATTACATTGGCGGCTAACAGCTAAGGTAATGAAAGGGTTAAATACCAGTGCCCGGTTTGTTGAGGGTAGAGGGGGTGGGTGAAAAGGATAGTTGCCCCAGGGTGGGTGTTTAGGCGTTGCGGGAGGAGTTAACTCATTCCTTACCTTAGCGGTAGTAATGATGGGGTTAACCGCCTCCCACAACCTTCCCGGTAGGCCTAACCAGCCACCCTGGGGCAACTACCCCCTTCACTCACCCCCTCTACCCCAAACAAATCAGGTACTCTGGTTTAACTCCTTCATAATGAAGCTGTTTTTATTTTAATAACACAGTATCGAAGCAGGGGGTCACCATTGCTGAACCGCATTAATTTCATTCCCGGGGACCCCCTGCTTCTCGAGTTACAGGCCCCGGTATGCGGTGTCGGTTTCTCCCTAAATTTTTTAAATCTCTGCATCAGGTGACCGTGACATTGAAACTTTGCGGAAATACCGGCATCCTATACCGGGGCCTGTAACTTGGCAAGCAGGGAGCTGAAATGAATGCGGTTCAGCTCCGGAGACCCACTGCTTCAATACTGTTTTATTCAAATAAAATAAAAACAGTGCGATCGCCTGTAAGAGCTGTACAGGGAGAGGAAGCTCTCTCTGTGCAGCTCTTACATACTGCGGGCAGATCACAGAAAAAGGCACAGCCAAAGACACTGCTATCCCGAGCGGTATTGGCATTTTCCTACTGAACGGTATCTGACTTGCGATAACTCTTTCTGAATACCGTGATAACACAAACGTCAGACCGTGAGGTAGGTCATGCCAAACTGTTCGATATGGGAGTGATTTTATTAAAGCTACTGTACCTTAATAGGCCCCTATGTTTGATAAAATACTGAGCCTGTTATCATGGATTTGGCAGAGAGGGTAAGGTATTACCTTTAAAGGGGTTAATAAATGGGAATATAATTTTATTGACTTTCTGCTCTGTTTACAGCGTTTGCTGTACAAATTTAAAACATAGATTTTTTTAATGTCTTCTTTAATTACAAAAGATACAGCATCTTGCAAAGCAATTTTATCCCTTCCTATAAAAGCAATTATAGGTTTAAATTTCCGTTTGTTTCTTATCTGTGAAAATCAGGAGAGAGGGAGCTTATTAGAGTGTCTGTATTTAGGGTGTTACACACCCCACTGGCATTGAAGGGGTTTAAGTATTGATGCAGTCTTTGGTTGTTTTTTTAGCATGACAACCCATTTTTTCTTTCCCAAATCTTGCCACAGACGATGAAATTGATATGTTTTCCTGTTGTGTTCTTATCCCTGTTTTTAGGTGCTTGGTATCTCAGGAGTGAGAAATGACACAAAGATATAGACAATGTGGTTCAAGAAAGGGAGGGACCTGAGAAGGGAAAAGAATATTTATTCTTTTGACTTGGGCTGCGTCACGCTGCCGCTGAGAGCACTCATGCTTGAGAGTGGTAACGTCACCAACTCTCCAAGCATGAGTGCAGGGTGCCCGGCAACTTTTTCTGTAAGTGCGAGCAGGGGGCGTGGCCTAACAGTGACTGGCGCTGATTGGCTGAGGAGGTCATGTGACCCTTCGGAGCGCCACAAACTCAATTTTATCTTTCTCTGCGAGCACCAAGGGTGGTCTGCGGCAGCGTGGATGCAGACTTAGGGTGGTGCTGAGCGGGCGAGCACGCTCACGCTGGCTGCTATGAAACACATTGAGGCAATGTGTGTGGCCAGTGTGAGCAAGCAGAAGGGAAAAATGGGGGAGCACAGGTTGAGGGGTAGATAGGGATAACAAATTAGGTTCAGGTGTATTAGTGTTACGCCGGTGCTGCCCGCAGACCAGACCCGTCCCCTGTGCTGAGGTGGGACGTAGGGATACACGCACCCGCAGCAAAAGGAGCGTGTCCGGAGTGTGGTGTTATTGTTGCCAGGTATAGTAGTGAAGACAATACTTGCCGGTACCGGTAGTAGAGAAGGAGTAGTTATTGCCGTTGCCAAGGTCAGGGATGCCAGAAGTCACGAAGTCCAAGTAGAGCCAAAGTCGAGAGCCAGAGGGGGTAGTCGTCCAATCCGCGTCAATACCTGAGGAGTCACTGAGAGAATAGTCAAATGCTTCCATACAGAACTATGTCGAGCGACGAGTGATGGGAAGCACAGGCATAATAAAGCTGGGCAGGCCAATGGGAAAAGGAGGCAGGCCTGGAGGACTGCAAGGAGTCCTCCCTGATAGGAGAGAGGTGTTACAGCCCAGCTGAGTGTAATCATTGATTTGCCTTGAACTGTGTGATGCTTGGGGGCGACGCCTCGCTGCAGAAGCAGTGGTTAAAAGTGCTTTGTTAGGCGTGTGCTCTGTAAACTGAGAATGCATGCACATAACGTCTGGGGCTGGCGTGCGTGTAGGAGGGCGTGGGCGCGCCCTGCGCTGAGCAGAGGAATCGCCGAGGGGAGTGATCCCGCGACGGCGGCAGGGGCGAGGAGCCGTGGAGACCGGTAAGGCAGGATTATTTTGTGTGTCCAGGGACTCCTTGCGGAGAGGAAGTGCTTTGTGTGGGAAGCGAGGAGAACGCCGATTCCTGACAATTAGTCCCTGAAACAATAGACGTGGGAATGTTGGGATGTTTAAATTGTGTAATACTATAAACACTTACACGGCCTTGTGCAAATGCTGTTGCATCAAGGTTTCTTTTGGTCTTCTCTTCTTTTCTTGCGTTGTTTCCTCTTTCTTCGTCTGTGCACTTCTTCTCCTCGTTCTTTGATGCGGTATCACCCTTGGAATAAATAAATGAATAGATGAATAAAAGAGGGTGATGGATAATAATATCAGAACTCTGACTCTAAATTATATAGAAAGCAGAAAAGACTGCAATCACTCACACGGACAGGTGTTAGTGCAGTCCTGGTGAAGGTTTCTTTAACTTCTGCAAGCACAGAAGTCCCTCAAATGTAGACACTCTATTATACTAAATAAACAGTGGGGACTGAAAGTGAAAATAATATAACAATAGAATATTATTACTCACACGGCCAAGTGTGAGCACACACTTGGATTGGTTTCTCGGTATTCCTCCTGCGAGCTCCAAACAGTAATCCAAAGGTGAAAGATTCCTGCCACGGGATAGTTTGGACAATGATAAGTCTCTTACACTGGGTAAAAGGCCATGGTCTTTATTAAAAACAGATTAAAACAAGGTAGCAATAAAACAAAAAAGTGCTAAGAACTAAAAGAGTTAGAAGCACTCTAAAAGGCCTGTCCTCAAGGAAGATAGTGCAGGGCGCGTGGTGCGCAGCTAACTGTGCCTGAGGAAGCCCAAGAAAGGGCGAAACGCGTAGCTCGAAACCCCCTAGTTTTTTGAACTTTCACGGCCACCGTCCGGAGTGGGACAACGGAGGCACAGCACTGTATCCGGACGCAGACACAGTTAGCTGCGCACCACGTGCCCTGCACTATCTTCCTTGAGGACAGGCCTTTTAGAGTGCTTCTAACTCTTTTAGTTCTTAGCACTTTTTTGTTTTATTGCTACCTTGTTTTAATCTGTTTTTAATAAAGACCATGGCCTTTTACCCAGTGTAAGAGACTTATCATTGTCCAAACTATCCCGTGGCAGGAATCTTTCACCTTTGGATTACTGTTTGGGGCTCACAGGAGGAATACCAAGAAACCAATCCAAGTGTGTGCTCACACTTGGCCGTGTGAGTAATAGTATTCTATTGTTATATTATTTTCACTTTCAATCCCCACTGTTTATTTAGTATAATAGAGTGTCTACATTTGAGGGACTTCTGTGCTTGCAGAAGTTAAAGAAACCTTCACCAGGACTGCACTCACACCTGTCCGTGTGAGTGATTGCAGTCTTTTCTGCTTTTCTATATAATTTAGAGTCAGAGTTCTGATATTATTATCTATCACCCTCTTTTATTCATCTATCCATTTATTTATTCCGAGGGTGATACCGCATCAAAGAACGAGGAGAAGAAGTGCACAGACGAAGAAAGAGGAAACAACGCAAGAAAAGAAGAGAAGACCAAAAGAAACCTTGATGCGACAGCATTTCCACAAGGCCGTGTAAGTGTTTATAGTACTATACATTTTAAACATCCCAACATTCCCACGTCTATTGTTTCAGAGACTAATACACCTGAACCTAATTTGTTATCCCTATCTACCCCTCAACCTGTGCTCCCCCGTTTTTCCTTTCTGTATCCCTACACTACCAAGGATCCTGGATAGATCCTTTTTGGGGTTTTTGAGTCACAGGAAGAGACCAAGAAACCAAGAAGCGGAGGGGAACTGTATGAACTTCTAAGGTTGTAATTCCATATTTCTATTCCCCTACCAATATTCTACATTAGAGGTAGCGCCCGGGTATCTCTTTCTACCAGTGTGAGCAAGCGCCTTTGAATTTGTCGTCCGCAAGCGCGTCACGTGAGCGGTTCGCCCAATGAGGGCGAACAAGCTCCGTGACGTCATGGCCGCGCCCCCCGAATCTCCCCCCCCCCCCTCGCGCACCTAGCCGGCCACAAATCTCTTGGCCGAGCAGGGAGCGTGACGTCACCGCGTATGAGCGCCAGCGCGCTCGCTCCCTGCCTGGCCACAGCCTAAGGCAGGCAGATCGGTGCTTTCGCTTCAGTATCGCGGTGCTAAGTGTGTATGTGATAATAACAGGAAAAATTATAGGGGGTATATATTACAAGGGGGAGAGCCTGCTTATACACTGGCGACACAGTTTATTACACTGCGGCCAGATCCGCAAGCCGGGAGATTTCCCGGCTTGCTAGTGGCCGCCCCTGCGGTCACGCGTCTTCGGGAGCGTGCGCCCCCTGCACGCGCGTCCAGGGGCTCCCCGAGGGAGCCCTGGTGTCCCGCGATCGCGGGACAGCGGCAGGGGGTTCCGGGGGACCCGGCGGACCCGGCAGCAGTAGGGAGAGCGCCCCGATCGGAGGGCGCTCTTCCGCTGCTTCGGCGCGCGCCCGTCACTCTCGGGCGCGCGCCAGGCTACTGCTGCGGCACAGAACGGGCAAATGCTCGAATAAACTGTGCCGCAGCAGTAAGATGCCGCATGTAATTAAAAGCCACAGGGGCCACCAGGCGAAAGTACAGGAGAGGAAATAAATATGGAAAACGCAGGCTGTGCAGAGCTATTGACATTTGAAACGGCTTGACATGGAAATGAAATGTGCTAATGGCACAGGACAGCGTCTGCTGGACCAAACTGTCAGAGAGGATGAAATGATTACCTGCTGCAGTCTGCTTCTTCACCTGGGGAACAAACAGAGTGCTCCAAACTAATAAGATGTTTGGGGAAAATAAGACCTTTGTAGCGTACAGTATGTCTCGGTCTGTTCTGTAAGGGGTAAAATACAGGCGTCCTCGGCATTAGCCAAGAAGATGGTCTCTGCTGGACATTCACAGCGGGTTTTAAGGGCGTCATGCCAGGCAGAATGTCTCTCGCTTCAAACTGTTATCCTTGATTGTGTAAAAGTGCCGTCTGCCATTTATAGTTGCCCAATCTTTAATGTCTGTGCCTGGAAGTCATTATTAACCACTGCACAAATTCATTGATACATACAGACAGTACACATTTATACACTGATACACATACTGTACAAACACTCTGATACACACACACACACACACACACACACACAAACACTCTGAAACACAATACACACATTAACACACTGATATACACACACTGCTATACAGTACACATATTTCCACATTGTTACACATAACGACACACTGATACAAACAAATTAATAATGATACACATAAAAACACATTGATGCACACACCACATACACATTATTATTTATTTATTTATAAAATATTTTACCAGGAAGTAATACATTGAGAGTTACCTCTCGTTTTCAAGTATGTCCTGGGCACAGAGTTAAGACAAATAATACATGTTTACAAATACAGTTACATAAATGAGCAGGGTATATATTATATACAAGACATTGCATGCACAGTTAAAGATAATATATATTATGGGCATATGAAACAGTTACAGACCAGATTAAAATCTGTGACAGTCTTAGATTTGAAAGAGCTTAAACTGGTGGTGGATGTGAGAGTCTCTGGTTGGTTGTTCCAGTTTTGGGGTGCACGGTAAGAGAAGGAGGAACGGCCAGATACTTTGTTGAGCCTTGGGACCATGAACAGTCTTTTGGAGTCTGATCTCAGGTGATAGGTGCTGCATCTGGTAGGGATGAGGAGCTTGTTCAGGTAGCTGGGTAGCTTGCCCAAAAAGAATTTGAAGGCAAGACAGGAAAGGTGAACTTTGCGCCTAGACTCGAGTGGTGACCAATCTAGTTCTTTGAGCATTTCGCAGAGATGTGTGTTATAGTTGCATTGGAGAACAAAACGGCAAATTGAATTGTAGAGGGTGCCAAGTTTGCTAAGGTGGGTTTGGGGTGCTGAGCCATATACTATGTCTCCATAGTCAATAATTGGCATTAGCATCTGCTGTGCGATACGTTTTCTGACCAGGAGACTTAGGGAGGATTTGTTCCTGTAAAGTACCCCTAGTTTGGCATAGGTCTTGGTTGTCAGGGTATCAATGTGCATCTCGAATGTTAAGTGGGAGTCAAACCATATGCCCAGGTATTTAAAACTAGTAACAGGAGTTAGGGTGGTGTTAGTGTTGGTTCTAATCTGGAGCTCAGTCGCTGGAAGCTTTAAAAATGTAGTCTTGGTCCCAAATACCATTGTTACAGTCTTGTCAGTGTTTAAAAACAGTTTGTTTTGGGAAATCCAGTTTTCGAGTCTGAAAAAGTCAGACTGTAGTATGTGTTGAAGGTCAGAGAGGCTATGGTTGTGTGCATATAGGATTGTGTCATCTGCATACATGTGTATTGAGGCTTCGTGACAAGCTGTGTGAAGATCATTGATGAACACTGAGAAGAGTAGGGGCCCCAGAACAGAGCCTTGCGGGACGCCACCGGTGATATCCAGGGGGTTAGAGTTAGAGCCAGAGATGGACACATGTTGGGATCTACCTGATAGGTAGGACTGAAACCAGTTTAAAGCATGCTTCCCTATTCCAGAGCTCTGGAGTTTGTTAAGCAGGATAGCATGATCAACAGTATCAAAAGCCTTTGCAAAATCTAGGAATACTGCACCAGTGAGTTGTCCCCGTTCCATTCCACACTGGATTTTCTTGCAAACTTTTAGCAGGGGTAGTTACGGTAGAAAGTCAGATTGGAATTGGCTAGGGAAATTTGTCTTGTTATAGTAATCGCTTAATTGGGAGTGGACACATTTTTCCATGACTTTGGATAGGATTGGGAGAAGGGAGATTGGCCTGTAGTTTGAGACAGTGTGTTTGTCCCCACTTTTGAAGATTGGGACAACTCTGGCAGCTTTCCAGGTCTTAGGGATATGGCCTGCAGACAGGATAGAGTTGACTATGGTAGCAATTGGTTTGGCAATTGCTGGGGCACCAAGTTTTAGGAACCTAGATTGTAGTAAGTCAGGTCCATATTGGCTGCTTGGTTTTAATTTGAGAAGCGCTTGTGTAATCTGCTCTTTGGATACTGGGCCAAATTGAAAATTGTGGGCAGTGTTGGGAGGGTGTGGGGCTATGTGGGCACTCCCAGGATGAGATTCAGGTTTGTGGTTTGGGTTGCGTTTTGCTAATAGGTTAGTAGCACACAACACAAAGTAATCATTGAATGCATTTGCAATGTCAGTGGGGTTTGTCAGAGTAATAGCGCCCTTAGTGATATTACTTGGCTGTTGGTGGTTAGAAGGCTGGAATATGTTGTTGATAACCTTCCAGAAGTTAGCTGGGTTTGATGTGTTTGACATTAATACTGAGACACATGGTACTGTACACACAATTAACACAAAGATACAGTACACATACAGTGTTAGACCGATGCACACAGTACAAACACATTGACACACTGATACACACACAGAGACTGATACACACAATCTAAACACAAACATATTAGTACTGTATCTGAAAAATCTGCCCACATAGACTAAAATACACGCAGACCCACACATGCCCATATAATGGTATACATTGGAACCCTGGCTTTTTTAATTATATGGCTGAAGGAGCATCTCCGAGGTAAGATCACTGCAGGATACAATCCCAGTGTCAGCTCCTTGTGATCTTGTGCAAGTCACTTTATCGCCCTGCGCTTAAGGCATCAAATTAGATTGTAAGCTCTTGGGTCAGGGACCTATTGCGCCTGCAAAATACTATGTACATAGTACAATATAGTCAAAATATATCATAATTATTATTCAATTGATTCGATGTCACTGGTCAGGAATCCGTTGCAAATTGCTGCCCAGCTAACGATTTAGCAGGCATCCACTCTAAATCTATAACCCTTGCATGCATTTGCAGTATCAGTCCACAGTATGTGTGCAGCCGCGTCTGCACTTCCTGATGCTGCTCATCCATGCGTTCGTATTTGAAGCATCATCTTGTATGAGGGAGGAGACGCGTTCTCATCTGGGACGCTACGTGGAGTAAGATTTTCCAAAATATCCTGCGTATCCAGTCAGAGGTGAGGAGTGCAGCCATTAATATACTATTTCTGGGATGGGGGAACATCCAACATTTGGTGATAGGTATGTTGGTTCCCTGCTCAGTGCAAGATAGCGGAGCTTGTCACATAAGCAAGTGACTTTTGTAAAGGCACCCTAAGGCAGTAACCTCCCCCAAAGGCCTATATGAGTTTAACCCATAATCATATACTGTATTTCACCCGTGAGAATGTCCTGCTCTTTTTAAAAACAATGTTTTTCAAGTGTTAAAAAACAAGATTTTATCACTAGCTTTAGAGGTTTAGCTTCAGACTGCAGTAGGCTTTGGGAAGAGCTTCATTTTAACTTCCCAGTCACTTAATATTTCAAACGTTTATATCTCCTAAACCTATGGACCGCAACTTTTTTATACTGAGCACCTCCTTCTAGAAAATATTTGTTCCACGAACCCCTAATGAATACATCTTATTACCTACTAAAAAAAACTATTGCTAACAAAACTGTGTGATCGATCCCAGGCAGTATAGTGTCCTGAGCTCGTGGGGGACAATATACCCTTAATAATTCCCCAAACTGTACCTCAGTGTGTGCAGGCAGCATGGGTGGCATAGCTAGGACCGCAAACGGGGGGGACAGCTGGGACTCCTTTTCTGGGACCAGTGAGTAAAGCAGCCTGGGCCTCCTGCCAGTAAACCCTGCATGGGGGGCCTCCTCGAAAGTGTAGCCAGAAGGGTCCTGCTGAAAGCTGTCCTTGGAGGTGCCTGTTAAGGTAGCATGCTGTAAACTTGGAAAGGAGGCTCCCCTGACAGGCAGCTATGAGGGCACTCTCATGCAGGCAGCTCTGTAGCCCCCCTCTACAAGCCTCTTAACAGGCCCCCTCAATTCCCCAGGGCAGCAGGTAGGTAAGGGGTACACTCGCTTCTCTCTTTCTTTCTCCCTCTCTCTCCATCCTCTCTATTCCCACCTCTCTCGCCCCCATCTCTATCTCCCCCCTCTCTCTCCCTAACATTTTTCTCTCCCAGCCCTCTCTCTACCCTACCCCCCTATCTCTCACCTCTCTCTCTGACCCCTTCTCTCTCCCCACTCTCTCTCCTCTCTCTCTCTTCCCCCCTTTTCCTCTCTCTCTCCCCGTATCTCTCTCTTTCTTCTCCCCCTCTTCCCCATCTCTCTCCCCCTCTCCTCCCAACTTCTTTCTCTCCCCCCTCTCTTTCTCTTGCCCCCTCTCTCTGATCCCTTCTCTCTCTCCCCTCTCCCTTTGCCCCCTCTCTATTCCCCCCTTTCTCTCCCAATCTCTCTCTTTCTCCACCCCCTCTCTTCCCCGTCTCTCTCCCCCCTCTCTCACCATGTCACTCTCTCCCCCCTATCACTCTCTCCCCCTCTCACTCCCTCCCCCCGCTCTCTCCCCCTCTCTCACTCTCTACCACCCTCTCACGCTATCCCCCGCGCTCTCTCTCCCTTCCCCCTATTTCTCTCTTCCTCCTCGCTCTTTCTCCTTCTCTTCTCCGTCTCTTTCCACCCTCTCTATCCCCCTTTCTCTCTGCCCTTTTCTCTCTCCTCTCCCCTTCCCCTCTTCTCTCCCCCCTGTCTCTCCCCCTCTCTCTCTTCCCCCATATTTCTCTCTTCTCCTTGTCCCTCTCTCACCGCCCACGCTATCTCTCTCTCTGTCCCCTCCTCTCTCTCACTCCTCCCTCTTCCCCCCCTCTCTCTCCCCTCTCTCTTCCCCCCTCCCTCTCTCCCCCTCTCTCTCGCCCTTCCCCATTTTGCGGTGTTTGCGGTAGCAGCAGCGATAGCGACCTTCTGCTCCTTCTCTTCGATACCCACTCTCCCCAATTTCATGGCTACCTCTTTCTGATTGTATGGGTCCCTTGCATGTGCAGCCTCTGCGATAGCTCGTGCCTTGGTAGTATTTGCGCTTGAACTAGATGCTTTAGATCGCGCTGAGTGTGCAGACCTTGTGGAATGCCTGGATGCGCTGGATTGCTATGATGCGGCCTCCACCAAGAGGTCCTTTCTCTGGCCTTCAGCTTCCGTGATAGCGGTCTGCACGAAGCTGTCACGTTCCAGATTGGCTGCCCTTTGCAGATCACGTTCTTGCAGGCTTTATTCTGTATTGATCCTTGTCAGGTAGGTGAGATATGTTTGAGATAGTATTTGATAATGTCTGTGGCTTAACTTCAGTTTTCTTGATCGTTAATATTGGTAACATTACGCATTTCAAGTCCAGTCTCTTCCCAGGCCTTCTTTAATTTGTTACAGTGTGCATCAATGTTGGCCTTACACTTTTCGCGGACCTTCTGTGTAACTGTAACTGTCCGCTTACGCCTTGTGCCCTCTTGCGTCTGTTGTGGTTGTGTAGCGGTCTCAGTGGGCTAAGATTCAGTTGGTGGCCCTGGGTATAGCTGTCAATCACTGCAGGAACTTCCAAAGTCACGGCCCACAATGCCTTGTCACTATGGTGACAAAGCATTGTGGGGAGCGTCTTTGGAAGCTCCTGCTGTAAGTGACAGCAATACCACCCATGCCAAGGTGCAATTTTGGGCCTTAGTAAGTGTGCAGTCCCCACACAGGCTCAGGAACCCAGTATTCTCTCTGGGATCCACCATTACATCATTTTGGGGGCAAAATCCTTGGAGACATCTCACGAACCCCCTGTTGGGAACAGGTGACACACCTCCCGCCGGAGGTAGGAACGATGCACCGCCGTAGGAAGAAATCGCTGAAACGGCTGAAGTGGTAGGCCCGCTGCGGCTGAAACGCGTCAGAGGATCCGCCAGATTTTTACCATGATGCTACAATAAACTTTTTCAGTCACCACTTCAGCCGTTTCAGCGATTTCTTCCTACGGCGGTGCATCGTTCCTACCTCCGGCGGGAGGTGTGTCACCTGTTCCAGCACGTCATCGGTAGCACGCCGGGTCGCGGTGTCAGCTGACCACTCAGTAACTGCGGGTCATAGACCCACCACCGACACAGAGGAGTTCCCTGGTGGTTGCAGGTTGACTGTTTGCGGCTTATTTTTCATTCATTTGTCCGACTTCATCTGCTCCTGTAACCGTGAGTCTCCATATTCAATGCTATACGTGCTCCATGATGAGTTAACTGCTAGGAGAGTTTTTGCTCACAGGTTTACTTTGGAGATTAGTCGTGACTTTATTTTCTGAGCAGGACACAGCTACCTTATTGACTCTTGGAGCGCCTGAGTGGTTAACCCCTCGGTTACCCAGTATATACTTCCCCTGTTGGGAACCACTGTCCTAAATGAAGTATCAGATTATAGAAATGAAAAGTGCTTTGGAAAGTGCAAGGTCTCTTAGTAAATATAAAATACCAATAAATGGCGATCAGAGTAGGCTGCTGCTTTGACGTGCACAATTTACTGCATGCAAACATCAGTGTACTGATTAAACAGTCGTATTCCATGTATTTATTTGTATAGATTGTATAGATAACACTTCCATTAACCTACTATAAACACTATAAATACATTTTTTGTCATCGGTCTCCTCTCTGCTCTAATTGGCTGAAGGTTTTGAGCTTTAACCAATAGGAACAAGGCAGGTAGGAATAGGTACACTAGCAGAAAATTAGTACAATGGGCACAGCTTCAGTAGTAGAGACAAACGTTTCATCCACATTTTGTTTTTTAAACGTTTGCAAGAAGTTTGCTTAGTAAAAGTCTCCACAGCCCAAAATATTGTGTTCCCTTCTCCAGCAAAAACCCATGTTTTACGGTAGGTTCTTCTCTGGAGAAATTCAACACATTTTCTGAAAAATGTCGACATTTGATCGAAATTGTTGAATTCAACTTTGACTTTCACCCACAAACTTTTTGGGCAAAAAGCTCAAGTGAAGCATAGGCAAAAGGAATTTGAGTTTGTCCATGTCTGTTCAGTACAGTAGGTACATGACAAAGAAACCAGGTCTTTGAACTCTCAGTGATATGCTACAGTATGTCTGACTGATTTGGAGTCAGTCTCACTGATTTTTAGCATCAGCGTCTCATAGACTTGAGTGGCGTCTCATTAATAGGGAGAAGCACATTTACTATAAAATGCCTTTTTTGGTTCAGAACCCTTAAATCTCGCATGCCAGGCCCCTCTGGCAGCAAAAGGAATAATTATAGGACCACCTGAATCCATTTTGCTGCTCCTAACCATCAGTTCCTGTTCAGGCAGTCACAGGGGTACATGATGTCATCATAATCTACAGGAAGAAGTAAGGCCTCGTTCAGGGTGCTGGCT